>NC_056746.1:170353772-170436272 GCF_019279795.1 Protopterus annectens | reverse complement strand
ATGAAAATGTGCAAGAAATGTTCTATAACATCTACTTTAAGAACTTGGTCTTTAAATTCTCTACAGAAGTGACATAATGGAAATGGTTAAGCATAGCTATGAAGTGTTTAGACTCCTAAAATAAGTATACTAAAAATAATTATTTTTCTTTTTTTATAGGACAGGATGGTGTATAATCCATCTTTATTAATAAAAATTGAAGACTTCTGAAAATAGAATTAAGTCACCTAGGCTGCTTTTATTCATGATTAGTAAACTGTGTAGCAGCCAGCTCTGCTATGGTCAAAACTGCACATTCATTGACTAAGACAGCTACAACACAAGAAATTACCTAAATAAATTCTGCTGCAATCCTTCCCCAATGGCTCTCATTGGTAAAGGTTCTGTCTATTTATCTGACCTCTACTCACTCTTAAATAGTTGCATTGATAAGACAGTCCCTATCAGCAAGAAATATAATGAGAAGTTTAAAAACAACCCCCTGTGGTGGAATACCTGTATACATCAATTATGTAACAAGAGAAATAAATTGCTTAATGCTTATAAGAGGTCTCATTCTACCTACATTAAGAGCATACATATGCAAATTATTGATGAGTTTAAGAGAACCATTAAGAAGTTCAAAGCCGAATATGAACTTCAAATAGTCGCTTAAAACAAAAGACGAACAAATCTTTATTTAACTAGGCTAGGAAGTTAAAAACTAATGTCCAACAATGTTCAAAGCTTGTTCACAGTAATGCTGCCCACTCTAACCCAAAGCATATAACTAACATATTTAGTGCAAATGTTATTCCATCAACAGTTATTGCTATTCTACATACTCCACAGTCAAAGCCACCCCCTTGAATTATTATGGAACAATTCCTGTCAGCCCTCTCAAAAGCTAAAGACACATCACCTATGGGCCCAGATAACATTCTCAGGTTGCATAACTATCAGTGCCAAACATGGCCTATATGAAACCCAGCTTAACCTCTTAAATCTAAGCCTCCCCACTGGTTACATTCCTGAAGAACGGAAAACAGCCATGTAATGCCATTACACAAGGGTGGCCCAACCACAGACCCTGGTAACTATAGGCCCATTAGTGTCACTAGCTTCACATGTAAAGCTATGGAGTGCATTCTCAGAGCTCATTAATATGGACATTGAAAATATCTTATCCCTGGACCCTCATCAATTTGGTTTTGACAAAGGAAGGTCCTGCTTTAACTTCATAAGTTTAATTGAAAAAGTCATTGAAGCAGTGGATGGTGGTTACACAATGCAAGCACCATATCTAGGCCTTTGACACTATTCCCTATGCATGCATCACTGACAAACATGTAAATCTGAATATAAATCCTTATGCTGTGCTGTGGATGGCTATCTGGTTGTCTGACTGAACCCCTGTGATTAGAGTTACAGGGTCACTTCAAAAAGCAAAACAGTCACCTGTGATGCTCAGCTTTGGGCCTTCTCTTTTTTGACATCTATTTTTCAGATATTTAGGCCAGCATTCCTGGGCTAGAGACATCTAAGTTCGTAACTGACTGTAAAACTGGGGTTGTCATTTCATTTTCCACTGATTCATAATTGCTCCATCGTGGGTTAGTCCATGTTAGCAAGTGGTGCAATGACTGTGGTCTCATAGGTTCATAGGTGTGTACTAGGCTAATGGCCCTGGAGCCTTTACAAGGTTAGCACAAAAATATTGCCATGGCACCATGCCACCTGATGTTAGTTCACAGTGCTTCTATCCAGTAGGGCAACTGGAGTGATCCCTGGGGTGAACTTTCTGTTACTCATCCACTCGTCAAGATTTCTCTTGAAGAGGGCCAGCAAGGTGCTCTGCTTGACATGAATGGGAAGCTTATTCCAGAGTATGGGCAGTCTTTGGGAGATGAACCTGTCCCTCCAGCATGTTCTGTTGATTGTGGTAATGAGGTTGTGATCTCTTCAGCGTGTGGTATGGGGGGATTGGAATTTCTTTAGGTGTAGCATTTCAAGTAGGGCTGGGTCAGACATGGCCGTACAGCTCAGATAGCTTACTGGTATATAAGTCAAGCAGTGGTCACCTCTAAGTAGATGATAAGAGACTGAGAACAGCTGAAGTTTCTTGAGTCTGTCCATGTTGGACATGTGTTTAAGGCCCAGGATCCTTTTTGTGAGGTACTTTTGTGGCCTCTCTAGCTGCTGCAGCTGTCTAGTCAGGCACATGCCAAACGGGGCGTTATATTTGATGATTGGTCTAATGAGGATCAGTAGACAGGGATGATGACCTCTTTCTTCCTGGATGCGCAACCTTTGGTTGTAAGATGTGCCACGTAGAAGGACTTTCTGACCACAGTGGCAATGTGGTGGTCGAAGATGAGGTGGCTGTAGACTTGGGTGCCCAGATCTCTTATGACCCCTTCAGTGTTCAGTGGTAATTTGTGGGAACTTTTTTTTTTCCAAAGGGAATGATAACGCATTTTTTGGCGATAAGCTCAAGGCCATGGTTCCAACACCAGTCATTGGTCTCAGACAGGCCCTTTTGTAGGATGTCTACATCACTTGAGGAGTTGATGATGACTCCTAGCTTGCAGTCATCAGTGAACGTGGTCAGTCCAAGTCCCTCTGTGTTGGTCTAGACTTCTGAGAAGTAGATGTCAAACAGGAGAGGGCCCAGGATTGAGCCCTGTGGGACTCCACTCATGACTGGCTGACAGTCTGACTTGGAATCCGCAACTTTCACTCTGTGGGTCCTGTCCATGAGCCAATTTGTAACCCACTGAGTGATATAAGGATTGATGCCAAGTTTGGTGATTTTATCAATGATACCCGAGTGGGGAATGGTATCAAAGACCTTGGCCAGGTCGAGGTAGGCTGTATGCACTGTCTTACCCTCATCAACAGCCTTGTTGACTGCCTCGAAGTCAACCAGGGTCAGCAGGCAGGATCCCCCCTTGACAAAGTCAAACTGTGTGGGGTCAAGAGTTTAGAGATTGCCTATCTCTTTTTTAAGCAGTTCCATGATGATGCGCTCCATAGCTTTGCATACCAGACTCATCAGGCTAATGGAGCGATAGTTCCCAGGGTCTGTAGTTGCTCCCCCTTTATGGAGAGGAATGACTATAGCAGTGCGTCATTCGTTAGGGACAAAGTCTGAGGTAAGGCTGTGATTGAACAGGGCACACAGGTATGGTGCCAGTTTGTTTTGTAGCTCATGTAGGATGGAGGCAGGGATTTTATCAGGTCCAATGGATGCTGTATTCTTGGCTTTGGACAATGCAGCTTTTGCCTGTGCTGCAGAAATGGTATCAGTCTTTCTTCTGTTATTGTGATATGACCTTTGAGAGGGGGGGCAAAGTTGGCACTGAATCTGCCGGCCATTTTGTTGGCTATATCTGTTGGCTCAGTATAGGAGGTACCATTGTGTAATAACTCAGAGCAAATCTGGATATTGCCTTGAAGGTTCTTGATATAGCTATAGAAGGCTTTGTGGTTGTTTTTGGTGTCAGCCGCAATTCTGCCTTTGTCTGGCTTTAAAGGATTATATAAGGGATCTCAACTTTTTGTTAAGGCTGATAAGGGAGTTTTTCCAGTCTTGTGACTTCATTTTTTCTGCAACAGTTTCTTCCTTCTATTGTAGAGTTTATTGATGGCTGGGGACCACCAGATTGGCTTCCTTTTTTTGGAGGAGAGTGTCATGGTTCTATTAGGTATGGCAAGATCCACGCATTTGTATACGTGCTCGTAAAGTGCATTGGTGCATGATTCAGCAGTCATGCAGCTATTTTCCATTAGCATGGGTGCTGAGAAGTTAGCCACCTCTGTTTTTAGGAGCCCAAAGTCAGCTTTGGAGAAGTTTTTCAGGGTGGTCACCTTAGCGGGGGTGTAAGTGAGATGGAGATTTCCATGGTGATCAGTTTGTGGTCAGATTTAACCAGGGAGAAATTGACTATAGGTGTGGAGCAATGGTCTCTCATGTTGGTGATAACCAGGTCGAGGATGTTGCTTTCTTTAGTGGGGGTCAAAATGAGCTGGTGCAGGGCATTGGGCCTGTACATTGGTACTTGAATAGTTTTCCCAGTTGATGAAAGGAAAGTTGAAGTTTCCCAGTATGAGAGTATTGGATTGGACATTGACAGATTCCAAGAAGCTTAGGAATTTGGAGTGAGAGTCTAGGGACATGGTTGGGGTTCTGTAGCAAGCTATGACATGTATCACCATCTTACCCAGTGTTAGTTGTACCTGAAGTATCTTGGATGCATTATGCTGGGCTATCAGTCTAGAGGTGTGCATATTCTTTATGAATATGGAGACACCACTGCCTTTAGAGCTTCTGGACGTATTCTGGGGCCAAAAGAATATGGAATGAGGTGTAGCCTGGGAGCGCAGGGGTGCTTTCTGCCTCTTTAAACCAGGTCTCTGTTACAACACAGATGTCGACATTTTTCATTTTGAGGAGAGCTTTGAGTGAGTGCATCTTGAGATTTAGACATTGAGCAGCATGACCCTCAGATTGCATTTGTTTGTGGCTGTTATGGTGGAATTTTGGTCTTTGGAACATTGCCTAAAAAGGCACTATAGGGGTGGCAAGAGCCTTAGCCAGTAGCCGGAATCTCAGGGGTGACAGATGCAGGCTGTCTCTGGAAAAGCATTGAGGTCTGTCAATCATGTCATCCCAGGCAGACAGATACTGGATCCCCTTAGAATGACACCAGAAACTTACCCAATTGCTGAAGTCAATCATTTTCTGCTCAAATCGAAGGTGAAAAATACATTGTAGTTAATTCTGGAAATAAAACATTTCCCCATACCATATAGATTGCACTCTAGGCACTCTTGTTGATAAACCCTTAACTTTAGACAGCCATGTCACCACAGCAGTTCAGAAAGCCTTCCCCCTGGTTCATCTAATTTCTAAAGAAGACCTAATTCCCCTTTACTCATATCTCAAGAGACTCATTATTAAATATAATTTCCCTTTTGGTCTGTATCTGTCTAAATATTTAGATCAACTTGAGAGATCTCAGAAGTTCCTAAACAAAAAAGATCAGTGGCCTCAAAAATCTTAGTTATCAACACAGACTGGCACTGGCAGCCATAAATATATATATATATATATATATATATATAGAGAGAGAGAGAGAGAAAGGCAGTTTTTTTATAGATTCCTCCTCAGAGATCTGTGTCTAGCCTTTCGTGCCATGAAAGATCTAACCCTTTTTGACATTCTGTTTCTTCACAGAACAAATGGTTCTTCAAATACTGTGTTAAATTATCTAAATTTTCATCATCGAATAAATAAGACATGTTAGTGTGATAGATTTATATCCTAACATATTCCTACCTGTGGAATAAACTTCCACTATGTGTCAAGCAGTGTGGCACCCTTGTCACATTCAAGGTCAACCTAGATAATAAGATGGGCAGCCTCAAATTCTTCCCTGCTTTAATATGTACTGTCCTCCTTGAGGCTGGATGAAACTTTTGAGAATGGGTTATTGGCTAGGCGTGTAATGGTGTGCAGACTGATTGCCTAGTATTTAGCTATGACCCTATGAGCTTGAGTAATTAAGAAAATCAGTAAGAGATACTAAAGTGCCAAGAGAAGAAAATATCCAAAAGATAAAGTCTGTTGTGCAAAACAGTGGTGAAGTCACAATTAGAATTGCCTAGACTACTCTCAGGAAATACATCTCCAGATGGAAGCTGCTGGATTGGAAGTGGTCCAGAAGTCAACCACTAAAAATACGGGACCTGAACTGTTAATTATAAAGTGAACATAGGAAAAATGAGGGTGAGTAGCAGAAATTTGGAATAGCATTTTAAATATTTTGGGGGATATACAATGTAAAAGAGTCATTCAAGAAAAAATATGTGGTTTAGATTTTGATCTGAAATGTTGGGAGTATTAGACCAGAAACTGATTTTGATCAGTAAGAGGTGACTGGAATGGAGAAGTTTCATCACCTGGAAACCTACCCTCCTTCTAGTTAAGGGTCAATATAAAATTATATAGACAGATTGCTATGAAAACTAGAAATCCAATACAATGGAGCCAATAAATTTAAGGATTAGACCAGATGTAATGCTCTCATGTTCTACACCACTGCATGTCCCATTTATACTATACTAGGGTAAAATACCTGCAGTCAGCTAAAACGGCATTCAGTGATGCACCTCCACCACAGGTTCCCCCACAATACTCACACCAGAACTGCCAATAGCACCCAGTCTGACAAGCGTAAGTAGTTGGAGGGTATAATCAATGGAAAGGAAGAATAAAATGCTTAGTGAAGGGCAAATTGATAATAAGGTAGCCTATGCTCAAACTTCAAATTATTCACTTTTTAATGATAACAGTAAGCATCTTTTTCTTAGCTAACTATAATCATGAATAAGTAAAAAAGATATACATGGTATAAAAAAACAAGAAAAAATGCATCTTCATTTATTTGATGGATGCACAAAACATTCAACAAACTCCAAACAAAAATTATGACAGCAAAACAACAGCATCTAAAAATGCATGGGTTAGGCATAAGGATAGGATGGATTTGTGAGTTTCTTGGGAGTTTCACAACAGTTTAGTCTCATGACCATCAACTCCTTGACTATTCCCCCCTGAGGCTGTGCTCACTTTCTCAAGGAGGAAAAAGTCACTAATGTCCTAGATAAATTTGAGTGTACCCATCTAGTCATCCAGATTCAGTCTGATGGATTATAATTTATCACACTACTTAGCCTGCAAGGGCAGTTTATTCCATTGATGGGGAAGCACTGTATAAGAAGTCTCTCCTTTATGTGCCAAATCTTCTTGTACCTTTCAGAATAAAAGTCTGCATACACTGTAGTTCGGTTAGGAATGTTTTATTATGTACATTGGAGGTAGGTATCAACACAATGCAAATCAAATCTTAATGTTCATAATTTCTGCACTCATTATACTGTCTGTCAACTCTGTACTCAGAATATCAAATCTTACTGTCTCCAGTAGCAGTGCTGATAATTATGTCCATAGCTTCTGCACTCATATTCATTTTCCTCCTGAATAATATAATATAATGAATATTCTGGAATGCTGGATATTTGACCTGATTTCTGTGTGCCTGTAACAAACTTCTGTGGACTGTACTGCAATGACTTTCTGCATATCAGTCTGAATTAACTTCTGTGTCTAAAATATGTTTCCTAATAATATCAAAACCCTATAAATTTCTGCATGCTTCTTTAACCATGGTTCCCAAATCTGTTTGCACTTAATATAGTCATGCTCATTCTGTTAGCACATTTTATTCTTATCAGTATTCTTGACTGATGGTTACTGAAACATTCTTTTTTGTTATATCTGCATGTCAAATGTACAATGAAGCTATACATCTGCTTCTAGGCCTTTAAATTAAAACTAATTTTACACATACAATCTCAGAAAAAAAATTGATTTGCACATTTCCAGGCTCTGATTCACAGTTGCAGAGAAATTGATTTGTATGTTCACAGAAGTGCATTCATGCATTCATCCCCTACAGACAGCAAAGCCTCAAGAACAGAATACAGTGTACAGTGATGTGAGTTCACAAAGCAGAATGAAGTTTTGTCAGATGTCTTTGCTAAACACCTTGATCTATTTACTGGACTGCTTTTCTAAGTACCCCAAGGTCATCAAACTACAAGATACTTCTTCACAAACTGTTATAACACTGATGAAGTCAGTTTTTCTTGACATGGCATTTCTCGTATATTCATCACAGATAGCAGTCCACACTTTATAAGAGAAGACTTTAAAGGTTTTTTCATACCAGTGGGGGCTCCAAAGCATCCATTGTTAAATGGCCAAGCGGAGAGAGTTATCCTATCAATGAATGCCATCATGAAAAATGTATTGCCATTTCAAACCACAACTGTTATCTTACATTTATTAAATACAGAAGCACTTTACTTCAACCCATATAACTTTCATCTTCACAATTGTTGCTAGGGGGAAATAAAAACAAACTGGCTACCATCTTCTGCTCTAGCTCAGTCAGCCAAAATAAATGCCAAATCTCCAGTTTGTATACAATCAATTCAACACAAACTTGCTTTGTAAATGTGTGTGTGCCTGCATATAATTTTGTATTACTATCACTAGATTAGCTCATACATCATGTTGCAATTTGCCTAAATTATGTAATTTAAAAATGATTAATGCGAGCTGACCATTTCCAGCCATACTGTAACTTTCATTATTGGAATTCATTGGATGCACACCTTCCTTCAAAAAGCTCCCAGAAGCAGACTAACACACACACAGCCCTTTAAAATACGACCACATATCATCAGCCACAACCAGCTCATCCCCTGGTCCAGTTATATTTATTTGCATATTTTTAAAAATCATGTATGTTAGCAGATGCCAGGTCACTGGAAGTGACTCCCACCCAGGGGGTAGTCCCACTTAAATAGGTAACTGCAGCCAATCACAAATGCTTATCTGCTGCTCTTACTCTGTGTTTTGTTTTAACTCTTTGCAGTCCACTACGCAGCAAAACACAAGTGCTTTAGCAGATATTTTCTAATCAGACTATGTTGTTGGCATCAGTAGTTAATGTAAGCATTTTTTAAGTATGATAATAAGATGTTCTTTTGCCAGAAGCTAATTCAATTAAGCTTTTATATCTCTTATCTCATTTTTCTTCATCACATTCGGTCAAAACTTTGTTGACCTGTATTGTGCAACACTGAGGTACACTACAGTTGTGTTTTTTCACTTTCCCCACTGTTGTTTGACCAGAGTTGATACATATAAGAAACCAGGTAAGTGAACAAAAGTTTCCCACATGGAGGGTACAAATGGTTTCCCCCTGCAAAAATGCTTTTTTTTCTGTTTTATTGTCCTTTCACATTATGTTTCTCAATATGAAAAACAAAACAGTGAAAAGAAACTTGTAGTTCAGTGACTCAATTTAACAGACATAAAACCTCTCAGCAGTCTCTAAGATTAAACTTTGAAACAAAAACTGCTCCATGTAAACACATGTAGCCTGTGCAAAAAATTGTTTGGAGCTCAGCCCTCTTTACTGAACTTGAATCTATACATTCTGGCTGCATTCATCATTTGCCTTAAATCTTATATTAATAGCGATGAATTAAATATGCTGGAATATACAATTTACAGGAAAGTCAATATACTAATTGAGCAGACACTTGACCAATAACTTAGTGGTGTTCAACCTGGAAGTAAATAAACCCTATATATCAACTGGTGTAAAAAGAATTTGAGTCTGAATGCACATAGAGTGATGTAAATCCATGACTGTTGCCTGTGTCTGTCTTAAATCTAACAAGGTTAGCAAATTTATAAATGATGTACTTAAGTGCATTAAAGTTCATGAAAACATGGAATTAATCATATTAGTAGACTATAATCATCATCATCATCATCACTACCCCCTTATTCCCATGTTCTACATGGGGTCTGGATGCCTTGTCCACTGCTGCCATCTCTCTCAATTCAGTGCCACACTCCTACCTTCTTCAACACTCATGCCTGACTGTCTCAGGTCTTCTCTCACTCAGTCTGTCCATCTGTTTGCTGGACACCCTTATTTCCTCTTGCTTCCTTCCTGTCTGTCCCAAATCTTCTTCATCACATTGTCTTCTGCTTTCCTGCACATGAACCTTAAACATCATAATCTGTTCTAGTTGACATTCTCTGTAATTGGAGCTACATAGGCTTCTGCACTGATGCCCTCATTTCTTCATTTGTCCCACAATGTGCACTTCATCTCCATCACCTCTAGCTTCCTCAGCTGCTCTGCTTTCACTGCCCTGGTTTCTGTACCATATATTAGTACTGGTCTCAACACTGTTTTATACACCTTACTGTTCAGGTTTTTGGCACTCTTCTGCCATACATTACCCCTGACATTCGATGCCAGTTGGCTGCAGCCCCTCTAATTCTAGATTTGGCCTCCTCATTCAGATGTCCCTTCTCCTGATCTCAACCACCACTCCCAGATACTTGAAGCGGCTAACCTGTTACATTGTTTTCCCTTCTATCTCAATTTTCAGCTTCTGATTTTCCCTATTTATTGACATGATTACTGTTTTGTCTGTACTCAGTTTCCTCCCATGTCTCTTCAGTTTTACATTCTACCACTTTATCATCTGCTGTAGCTCTTGTTCAGAGCTGGCCTACTCCAACCTATGCCAGAGACCCATACAAATGGGTAGAAGACTTCAATATTCCCTAGCAAATCAAATGCAATAGTTTTTAGTGACAGCATTGCCCTTGGATATTTTCATTTGATAAAAATCACTTTACTCTGGATGTGGTAACCCTTAAAAATGGATTTTATCTAAAGCACCATGTTAATTCACTTGGTGACATATACCCTATCTTGACTACCTTGAAATACTGCACGTTAAGAATTGCTGTCATCATCAGAAAGTGCTCAGAGCCTAAAGAGTAGTCCTAGTGAAGCCTAAGGAAGGGAAATAATATAATACAGATGATTATTTATAAACACCCACCCCTAAATAGAATGAGCTGAAAATCTTTTTAAGAAATGTACTCCATAGTTTACTGAATAAACATGTCCCCTAACTTGACATTAGAACCAATGGAAAATATTTGGCTTAAACAAATGACTCTTTTCAGAAAGCTAGACAGGATACTGTTTGATGTTTATACAGTAAAAAGTGTGGCAAACTTCTTAACAATGTATACAAACATCCATATGTAGTAAATGAAGCAGTTTGATTATACTGTTCTTAAGCACAATATTCTCTCTTTTCTCTAAGTTTTGGAAGTGGGTTAATGATATGTTAAGCAAGAGAGCCGGACTCCTTCTATCTAAGCTATCATCAGCAAACACTTTTATGACACATTTCTTCTCTGTCTCTGACAAATTTACAAATAATGTTCCTTGGTTCATACCCCTAAGCAAGCCCTCTAGTTCTGGTAGCGTGCTCTTTTCCTCCTGAATGGCTATAGCAGTAGTAGAACAAAAGTTACTTGTCGTAATAAAAATAATGGCTCTGCCTCCTCAAACAACTTTCCGCCAGTATCACAAGGGAGTTTAGAATGTCTCCTTATCCGAAATGCGAATCCCAGTACTGCAAGTCCAGGCACTTCAGAAACCAAATTGTGACTAATCTAGAAAACAAACAACTTTAAAACTTACTGTTACACCTTTCAAGCATTTTACAGGCATCTTTGCCTCTATGCCCTCTGATCTGTAGGGCAATATCCCCCACAGCCCTGCAACTTATATATACTACCTCAAACACAATCTTACCTCAGAGAAAGAGGAGTAGTTTGAAATTCCACACCCTTAAACTTAGTGCATATCACCTTCATTTACACTTGTAGTTCTGCAATTTCAAGGATCAGTTAAGATCTTCTCACTTTCAAACAAAATCTTCATAGTACATTTCATAGTATTCCTGCTTCCTTTGCTAATAAACATGAAAAAGATGGATGGAGAAGTACCTAAAAATCTACAAAAAGCAAGATTATGCTATTCCTAAAGAAAACAATTATTCAAATGTGGAAAATATAGACCAATTTCTATTCTGGGACGGTTGATCGAAATGCATGCAGTTCATCCGTAGCATACCCAGTTAATCAGTGAATGCAGAACTCTTACCAAAACTCTGGATGGTTTCAGGATAAGTCATGGCTCAAAGGTAACAATGACCACATTGACAGATTATATATTCAACTATCTAAGAAAAAGGTCAGTGTGTGGCAAGCTTGTTCCTGAACTTTTCCAAAAAGTTTTTTTTTAGTAATTTTTTTATGTCCCCCTTGGGGCTTCACCCAACCAGCCTGGCCTCCCAGTGCCCAACATCCAAACTGTGTCTACCAGCTCATAACCATACTCCCTAGAATTACTCTGATATTGCTGGAGCTGGTTGTGAATTCTGAGGGCTCAGCAGTCTGTTTCTGTCCTGGGTGGATTCTTCCTTGCCCTATACCCCACAGTCATCTCCAAGGGCAGCTTCTATCTTTAGATCACACCTCCTCGAAAGGAGCATCTTTCATGAATGTCCTCCCAATACCTTACTCACCTGAGCCATTAATCAAACCCAGGATGACTGGGCCATAGTCAGGGCTTTGTCCAACTACACCACCAGAGTGGTGACTTCCAAAGAGTTTGACACTATACACTACTCTCTGGTATTCTGTAACCCAGCTGAAAAAGAGTTTAGCAAAAAAAGCCATAAAATGGTTTCCGAGTCACCTGTCTCACTGTACAAGGCAATTAGATAGCAGAAGAGCTATTCATCTCCCTACACTGTAGGGGTGTATGTACACAAGAGTCCATTTTAGGAACTTTGCTCTTCTTGTTATTCACTGACAACATGTATACTCATGTAGGCACACCCCAGTAATTCAGTATCCTTGGGTACTCACTTCTCTGCCCTGCAGTGGACGGTTCTGTCCTAACATGTTACAGTCTGGTGTTGACATTCCACTAAGATGGCTCAATAACAACAGACTTATACAAAATAAAAAAGAAAGTTTTTGGTTAAAAAAGCTTAAAGGCTTGCTTTTTATCCCTAGCCTCATAGTTGCACTCTCAGTCACTCTGGGCATCTTGAAATTGTCTTTTTGAACACAAAGTTGACTTTCCAGTATCATGTACACCAGCTAGTAAAACATGTTATCCAAATGTCGGAGCTCTTTGTTAATGTGAACACTAGCTAACACCTGAGCAGTAAGCTAAGCAGCCCTTGTTCCTAAGTTAGCAGGATGCCCACTGAATGTATCACTACAAAATCCTTTACCAATGCACTCTATGGGCACCTACAAGAATGCATGGATTGTGCTATCCCAAAATAAACCAAGACTCACTCCACCAAGAAAAAGAAACCAGTCTGGTGGACCCCTGCCATAAACAAGCTATACAATAGAAGGAGAAAACTAGTACAGAAAAGAGTAAAATCCCAAGAAGGGAAGACATCCCTGATCAGTATCAGCAAGAAACTACATTCCCTCATAAAATCATCCAAGGCTAGCTTTGAAAGAAAAATTGCTATGGACTCCAAAGATAACCACAAGGCATTCTTTAGCTATGTCAAGAATCTAAGTGGCAATTCTCAGATCTGCTTGGAGTTAATGCAGAATGGCACAAAATACACTGAACCGACCGATATAGCCAACATCCTGGCAGACAGGTTCAGTGCAAACTTCACCCCCCTCTCACCCCCAAAAGGGCCCATAACTATACCAGAAGAATGTAGTGCCCCTGAAATCACAGACACTCAGGTTAAAACAGCCCTCTCCAAAGCCAAAAACACAGCATCAATGGGACCGGACGGTGTCCCAGGCTGCGTCCTACATGAGCTCAAAGATGAACTAACCCCTCACCTAAACACACTGTTTAAACTCAGCCTCTCCACAGGCTACGTGCGAGTGGCGCACAACAACAATTATTCCGCTCCACAAAGGTGGAACCACAATGGACCCCAGAAACTATCGCCCTATAGGCCTGACTAGCTTGGTCTGCAAAGCTATGGAGCACATCATCGTGGATCTCATTAACAGATTCATTGGGAACCTCCAAACACTGGACCCTACCCAGTTCGGCTTTATTATGGGCAGATCATGTCTCCTAAACCTGGTGGACTTCTATGAGAGAGTTACCAAGGCTACAGATGTGGGAAAGGTAGTCCACACAGCCTACCTAGACCTCACAAAGGCCTTCGACACCATTCCCCACT
Organism: Protopterus annectens; assembly: GCF_019279795.1. NCBI lineage: Eukaryota > Metazoa > Chordata > Ceratodontiformes > Protopteridae > Protopterus > Protopterus annectens. The sequence goes on along the minus strand of NC_056746.1, from coordinate 170,422,586 downwards.
CAGGTATGATAGACAAGCTCACCAGCCTAAACATAAACCCCTACGTCACGAGATGGGTTGTCAACTGGCTCACAGACAGAACCCACATGGTAAGATTTGCGGGAGCTAGGTCTGACTCTAAACCGGTTACAAGTGGCACTCCCCAGGGCTCAGTCGTAGGACCCCTCCTGTTCGGCATATACTTCTCAGCGGTACAGGCAAGCACAGAAGGACTATGGCTGACCAAGTTTGCAGACGACTGCAAACTAGGGACTATAATTGACTCTTCAGCTAACACAGACATCCTCCAAAAGGGTCTCACTGAGGCAGATACCTGGTGTCAAAACCATGGTCTCAAGCTAAATGCCAAAAAATGCATAGACACCCCCTTTGGAAAAAACAAGGTACCCACAAACTACCACATAGGTGGTAGCCCCCTAAATATGGAAGACGTAATAAGGGATCTGGGGACCCAAGTAGATAGTAACCTCTCTTTTGATAATCACATTGCCAAAATGGTTAGAAAATCCTTCTATGTGGCCCACCTAATCACAAAAGGGTTTGCATCCAGATCGAAAGAGGTCATTGGGCCCCTCTACGCATCACTCATCAGACCCATCATAGAGTACAATGCCCCATTTGGGATGTACCTTACAAGACACCTGCAACAACTGGAAAGACCACAGAAGTACCTCACCAAGAGGATCACTGGCCTCAAGTAGATGCCCTATGCAGCTCGACTGAAGAAACTCCAGATGTACTCGGTTGCATACCGCCTACTCAGAGATGATCTCTGCCTGACATACAAGGCCATGTCCAATCCAGAATTGATGTACATGCTCCACCTAAAGAAAACCATATCTCCTCGAGCTACACGCTCCAGGGATCTAAACCTCACCACAACAATAAATAGGACATGCTGGAGGGATAGATTCCTGTCCCAGAGACTTCCCATGCTCTGGAACAAGATTCCAATCTACATTAGGCAGAGCTCCTCGCTAACCAAGAAACCTTGACGAGTGGATGGGAAACAGAAAGTTTACCCCAGGCATCACTTCAATGGCTCTGCTGGACAGAGGCACAGGGAACTAATCTAAGGGGGTGGCGAAAGCCAACACATTCTGGCTAGGCTTATAAATGCCTTCAGGCAGATAGCCTAGTACCTACCTATGAACATAGACTGTGAACTCTTGAAATATCACGTATAAAGCACTCTGCCCTAGAACCTTAGAAACAGAAAATTACTGATAAAATTAAATGTTGAAGGAAGTTCGGACAGCAAGAAACTCATCAGAGTCTTGTGCGAGGGCAAGCCTCCCTGCAGTCCCCAATATGTGGAACAGTGATTCCACACAGCCACTACTTTATTATTCTCACTCTGAGGTCACATTGAGAGATACGTTCAGTACTAGGATTACATGAACCCCAATTATATATTATTCTCCAATGTAGTACAAACTCAGACTGAGAATACTAAAGTAGAATAAGGGTGAGGATTGCTCCCCTACAAAATAACTTCCATGTGTGATTGCCATGTAGCATTTTATGGAAAGTGTGGTGTTGTCTTTACTAGGTCTGCCTATTCTATTTCTTTCCATATATTCTTCTCAGTACTGTTCAAGATATTTGCTGTATAGGTGCTACTCTGCTTAGAACAGGTTACATTCCTGGGGGTTTATTGCAAGTCGAAAATGTTTGTAAGTCCAACATACCCTTGACGATTAACAGAACCATCAATAACCACCACCAAGCACCAAAATTGTACCAACCACCAAAAAAGCACCAAAAAGCACAAATATGCATGATCATATCCAAGAAAAGAAAATTCTCCACTCCCATAGAAAACTAAGACTTTTTATTAAAATACAACGGGTTAAGGAAAACACTCATTTCAGATGACATCATCACTCTGGGAATCTCATACCTCTGCTGTGACAATCTGCAACAACCTTAACAATACCCTCAAAATTTTGTGTCAAGCCTCTAAACACAAAAGTCTCAATGTCTCAACAAAACCAGTACAATACTTTTTAGCACCCAAAAATGTCTTAACTCATGTAAGGACAGTTGAAATATTACAGTCTTAGTGCTGGTCCTCCTGAAAACAGCTGAATCTGTGAAATATCTTGTAGTCTGGCTAGACTTCTCCTTAACCTTCTCCTTGCATATTCACAATCTGAATAATAACATTAGATCACGTCTCTATATATGCTACTCAGTCTCCAATCTTTCAGTCAAACAGGACAGAGCAGTTGGCAGGAAGAACTTGTGTGCATTCTCAAATACTTCTCTCCCATCATTGGTTCCACCTCTGCTAGAAATACTTATTTATGCCACCTCTTGCACAATGGTCGAACTTCAGAACTGACATGGTATTCAAAGTTTGGTCTTACAGACAAGTTTGTTCATAAGTCTGAAAGTCCGTAAGTTGAAAGGGTATAAGTAGGGGAGCAACTGTACAGAGTATATCCACTGTACCTTCAGTGCACTATTTACTACTGTATACTACTATTATCTAATGATTTATTGCCATAACAGTATGTAGTGAACCCTGTACAGAGGTACACTGTATTTCTGCTTCTTACTCTGGTGTGTGATAATGAATATGGGAACCTGCATAATAATATGAATTACAATTATGAGACTCTGAGTTTTCTGTAATCCCTAAGTTGATCATTGGACATTTTATGGACCAAGTCATGAGCTGTTCTTACTCTTAAACACTGTCTTTTTCTGTGGTTTCATGTTACCCTTTATCAATATTTTATTTAATTTCTTATCTATTTTGTTGCATGTCAAACATGTATATTGCTCTGTGCAACTTTTCTCTTTCTTTCTCCTCTCATTTGGTAAACGGGATTTGCACAGTAGGGCTAACACAATCAGCAAAGTACAATCTTATAAGTACTGCATAAAAGTTTACTTTAAAACATCTCATTAATGTATGCTGTTTTCTAAAAACATATTTAATTTCATGCGACTAAATATGAAATGACTTTATATCTGTAATGCTTGCATTTGTAGTACTCGCTTTTTTCTTGGCCAAGAAATGTTAATATGCACTTTTAGTAAATAAGCAAGGTAGAAATAGCATAAAGTATATCAGCAATTGTGTTTTTAAAGTGCTCAGTATTACTGCTGCTTGCCCAGCTGTGCTATCATCTCCACTAGGATAGAATGACTTGCTTATGCTAACTTTGGCCAGTAGATGGAAGCATTAGATCACGTATCAGTCCAGCATGCTATGTTGCATTATTTTATACAGGTTTATTGAGAATAGATAACAGACTCAAGTTTTTCTAAAAAAAAAATGAAGGAGAGATCCTGTCTTCTGTATCTTGTGCAGTGTTTGAAGAACAGCAGCACATAATGATGGGCTGAAATCTTGACCTTGCTGACATTGGACTTTATGATATATAAGGGAATAACAGAAAAAAATTAAAAGCATTAAATGTTAATTGATATTTAATATAATGAGTAAAAACATAGGTTAAAGAACTGTGCACAAATCATGGTGGAGTTACCTCTAACTCAGTAGCAGCTACCAGTGATGTTGCAAAAGGCTCTTAACTGGGGCTACTCTTCTCAGGTATTAAGGTGGAAATGGTCTGTGGATAAATCTATATATGCTGATGACTACACACTGGAAAACATTATTACTTCAGTAAGGTTACTGGATTTATCCAACAAGATCTATAAAAAAAATTACAAGATGCGAGAGTAATGACATCACCTTTAATGTCAGATAAAAAGTTTTGTCAAAATAGTCAGTTCATAATATTATGCAATACTAAAAAAAAAAAATGTTAAAGCACAGCACTTGCTATTAATCCAGTGAGTGCTTTCATCTTGCAAAAAAGACTTCTTCAGACTGAGCAAACAATTAAAAATACACAAATAAATACTTATCAGGAAATTATTTACAGCAATCTCTGGCCTCTTTTTGGAAGGAGTTCAACATGGGAATTGGTATGCAATATGTGCAGTTATTATTAGATCACAATCTTAATGTAGTCGGCAAGTTAAGCTCTGATATTAAGCAGTAATATAGTGATTTAAAAAAAAATACCTGCCCAGTAAACCTTGATACAAAACTTGCTGCTACTCAATAAAAACTGATCAAAGCAAATGATATTATTAAAAATTGAAAGCTATAAAACTTTCAGTGGGATAGAAAAGATTATGACGAAGGGAGTATGTACCTGGAGTACGAGACTTCAAATAATAACCCTTCTACAGAAATTGCAGCAATGAAATACAAGTTTCAAAGTCAAATCAAGGGTATATCAAAATATGGCATTCTGAAAGGTTACCCGAAAAGCAGCATAAAGCTAGCCTGGCTGAAGAGCACAGAGTAGCGTCATTAGTACCCAATCAGAACAGTAGGAGCAATGACAACAGTAATTATGGTAAAAGAAACCAGCATACCACTCAGACTATTCAATCTGTGGAAGTTTATCAGGACTGGGGAACAAGGAACCAATGTTCTTCATGTTGATCACTGCTGCAGTAACCTTAGCTATTTGGATAATATCTTGTCAAGGATATAACAGCTGACCAGTTTCCAAAGCTTCAGGGCACCTTCCACGTGTCCAAACTGCCAAGCAGCTTGAGCTGTTCTGACTTAAAAGACATGTTTGGGAACAAAACTCTTCAGAGCTTTAATGGCACCAAAGAGTATGCTCCTTGAGACATATGAGGATAGATGGTCAGTTTCTGCTTCCCTTGGCTGGGCAGATAAGTTCCATTTAGGGAAAAAACGTCCATGGCGTCTCTCTGTGGTGATCCATTTGTAAATATTGTTATGATACAGGGGGACAAGAACCATTTATTTACATCCCAGTTTTTTTACACACTGCAAGTTTTATACACGGTTCCTGGATGACATCTTTATTTTATAGGATGGAAGAGAAGATTTAATTCCTTCATATATCCAGTTCATCAACGATTCCACTCCATTCCTTACATTTACATATACTTGTAACAGTGAACACATCGCATACCTTTATGTATGGCTTACTAACGATTACTTAAATGCTATGTTCATCTCTAAAGTATATCTAAAGAAAACATATTCTAATAGTTTTCTTCATTCTGACAGCTCCCATTCTATCACCCAGAAGAAAGCTGTCATTAAGGGACAGTTTGTGAGTGCTGCCAGGATAGTTTCAAAAGAGAAAGACTTCTGGGATGAATGCTTAACATTAAAATTCACGTTCCTTCAAAGGGGATATCCAACTATAGACAATGCAATGTATGAGGTGGTGAACAAAAGATAGATTACTTTTCCTCCATTTTATTTCAAAAAAGTGACTCTCATCTCATACTACAAACCAGTCCCTCCAACTCGGGGGTGACTGGTGAGGCATCTACTGCAGGTAACAATGTATTTCTTTTTTATTACTGTGTTTGCCAAAGACAGTCTGTTAATAAAAATATTCTTGAGAGGAATTGGACCATCCCTTAAGTGAAAATATTGGTGAGAAACCCAGGATTACATACCACAGGGGAACTAATCTAAAGGCCTTGTTCGAAAAAAGAAATGAATCAGACTACTACAAAGGGAATGAAAACTTGTGGGGGTTGCAACTATTGTGAGTTTATTACTATCACACAACAACTACGGGTTAACCAGTATTTAATTAACATCAACGGTCTGAATACTTGCAACTCCACAGGGGTGGTATATACTATGCCACCTGTAGTTCATGCCCTTGTTTCTATACTGGAAAAACTGAGAAAACTCCATGAGAGAATGTATGACTACATACATACATACATACATACATACAGATATTTCAAGCATGGGCATTAATGCCCTTCTAGCTTGCCAATACACCAAAACACTTGTTCCCATAGTAAGTGTCCAGGCTGTTCTTAAAAATATCTAAACTAGTACTTGCTTTAATTTAATTTGGTAGCCTGTTCCATGCATCAGCTACTCTGTTATAAAACCAATAAGTACACTTCTCATTCCTATAGAATCTTCTACATAGGTTGTCTGGTGATTCTCTAGTACATTTTGATAACCCCAAACATTCCCAGAGAAAGTTGTCTCTAAATGCCCTATATACCTGAATAAAATCTCCTCTTAGATATCTGTAAGAGACACTCTACAAGTTCAGATATTTTAGTCTTTCGTAATAACTTAAAGTTTCACATCCATGGATACCCTTGGTATATTTCTGATGTACTCTTTCTAGTTTACTCATGCTTGTTTTCTTATAGGGTTTCCATATTGTTATTTCATACTCAAGTTTGGGTCTAAAGTAACTAACAAACAATGACTTCATTGTTTTTTTTATTTCCTAGACTTTATACATCTTTTTATACAACCTATAATTCTATAACTATTATTAACCAATTGGTTGATATGATTAGAAAAACTCATAGCTGAATTGACCCGTATACCCAGGTCCTTAAATGAGTCTACAGTTTCAATCACTTTGTGCTGTATTAAATATTTACCTTTCAATTTATGTCTCCCAAATCTCATATGCTTAGTTTTTAATGTGTTTATCAACATATTTTTCTTATGTGCCCAAATGGTCAATTTAGTCAAGTTACTTTGCAGACATGCCTTATCTGTAACACATATAATCGGTTTACCCAATTTCAGGTCATCTGCATATAGACAGTAGAACACCTCAGATAAAAAAGTTAGAACTGAAAGATATAATCTAAACAAGTAAGGGCCTAGGACAGAGCCCTGTGGGACACCCTGACTGTAACCTAGGATTTCACCTGTCCAGTTGCTGTATGATACTTGCATGTCCTACTTGTAAGCCATGCAGCTATCCATCTTATGAAGAGTACATCAATACCTAGTTGTACTAATTTATTGATCAGTGTTTTGTATATCACCCTGTCAAATGCTGAAGTTAAATCTACATAAATTACATCACAGCACAATTTTTCATTCATAGCTGTTATTATATTGTTATACAACATCATGTTACAGGTAGTAATAGATCTGTTTTCAACATGTGCATGCTGATATATGGTTTCAAGTCTCGACCTAACCAGTTCTGACAATAACTTAGCCAATATCACCTTCTCCATTATTTTTCCACAACATAAAAGTAGACTTAAGAGTCTATATGACTCTGGGTTTGTCTTACTCCCCTTTCCCTTAAAGACAGATTTAATAAGCGCATGTCTCCAGTATTGAGGAATCTCCCCATATTTATATGACCTAGTGAATAATAAATATAATGGTACTGTAAGTTCTAAGTGTTCTCAGGTCATTGTTACTAATTCCATCTCCTCCCTGCACTTTGTTTGGATCCAGTTTGTGCAGTTATTTTTCAATATAATCTAATTTGATTCCAGTATCTGGTGTTACCTGGATGTCACTAAGACAACTTATCATCCCTTTTGTGGAGCCAAACTGTTTTGCATAAGATTTTGTAACTATACCTATAATCTGTTGTGTCTGAGAATACATTTTAGAATCTGCACACAGTTTATCAATTTGTGTGTCTTTACTCCTTCCACATCTTATGTATCTATAAAAAGTTTTCTTATTATGCTCAATATATATATATATATATATATATATATATATATATATATATATATATATATATATATATATATATATATATTCTTCAAATTTTTTTTTTTGATCTTGTCTCACACTATGCTTAATTTGTTTGTCCAGCTTGTTTAATTCAGTTTTCAGAGTTGTAGTTTGACCTCTCCTATTTCTTATATTTTTTGTCTCTCACCTTAATCAGATATGTTGTTCTTATGGAAATATATCCCCCTGATGTTCATAGGTTCATAGGTGTGTACTAGGCTAATGGCCCTGGAGCCTTTACAAGCCTAGCCCATAGGATTACCCTGGCAATGTGCCACCCAACCTTAGTTTCCAGTGCCTCTGTTGTGTAGAACCTCTGGAGTGATCCCCGGTGTGAATTTTCTATTTCCCATCCACTCATCAAGATTTCTCTTGAAGAGGGCCAGTGACTTGCTCTGTTTGACATGCATGGGAAGTCTATTCCATAGCATGGGCAATCTCTGGGTTATGAATCTGTCCCTCCAGCATGTTCTGTTGATTGTGGTAATGAAGTTGAGGTCTCTGGAGCGTGTGGTGCAGAGGGATTGGGATTCCTTTAGATGTAGCATTTCTAACACAGCTGGGTCAGACATAGCTTTATAAGTCAAGGCGAGATCGCCTCTAAGTAGGCGATATGAGACAGAGAATAGTTGGAGTTTTTTTAGTCTGTCCATATAGGACAAATGTTTAAGGTCTAAGATCTTCTTTGTGAGGTACTTTTGCAGCCTCTCCAGTTGTTGCAGGTGCCTAGTGAGGTACATGCTAAATGTGGCATTGTACTCAATGATTGGCCTAATGAGGGAAGACAATGATCTCTTTCTTCCTGGAAGCAAAACCCTTAGTAATGAGATGTGCCACACAGAAGGACTTTCTGACCACAGAAGCAGTGTGGTGGTCAAAAGAGAGGTTGCTGTCAACCTGTGTTCCCAGATCTCTTATAACACCTTCTGTGTTCAGTGGACTACCATTGATGTGGTAGTTCATGGGAAATGTTTTTTTTTTTTTTCCAAAGGGGATGATGACACATTTTTTGGCATTGAGCTTAAGGCCATGGTTCTGACATCAGTTGTTGGTCTCAGTGAGGCCTTCCTGTAGGATGTCAACATCACTTGGGGAGTTAATAATGGCTCCCAGCTTTCAATCCTCTGCGAACTTTGTCAGCCAGAGTCCCTTCATGTTGGACTGGACTTCTGAAAAGTAGATACCAAGCAGGATAGGACCCAGGACCAATCCCTGTGGGACTCCACTCATGACTGGTCGGCAGTCTGACTTGGAGTCAGCTTCTTTCACACTGTGGGTTCTATCTGTCAGCCAGTTTGCAACCCACCTAGTGATACAGGGGTTGATGCCTAGTTTAGTGAGTTTTTCTATGATTCCTGAGTGGGGAATGGTATCAAAGGCCTTGGCCAGATCAAGGTAGGCTGTATGAATCGACTTGCCTTCATCCACAGCTCTGGTGACTGACTCAAAGAAGTCGACCAAGTTGAACAGGCGTGATCTACCTGTCACAAAACCAAACTGAGTGGGATCCAGAGTTTGGAGATTCCCTATATCCTTATTTATTAGGTCCATGATGATGCATTCCACAGCTTTGCATATCAGACTTGTCAGGCTAATGGCGCGATAGTTCCCAGGGTCTGTAGTCGCTCCTCCTTTGTGGAGAGGGATGACTACAGCAGTGTGCCATTCAGTAGGGACAAAGCCCGAGATGAGGCTGTGATTGAACAGTGCACTCAGGTAAGGTGCCAACTCACTCTGCAGTTCATGTAAACACTGCCAGGGATATTGTCAGGTCTCAGAGAAGCTGCAGTCTTGGCCTTGGACAGTGCTGTTTTAACCTGTGCTGCAGTAATACTGGGTGCCTGGCAATCTACTGGTATTGTGATTGGTCCTTGGGGGGGGGGGGTTGGCACTGAATGTGTCGGCCAGTACACTAGCAATATCTGTTGGCTCGGTATAGGAGGTATCACTGTGCAGTAGCTCAGACCAAATCTGGGTATTGCCATGGAGGTTCTTTACATAACTATAGAAGATCTTACTTGTTGTATCTTTCGGCTTTTCCCGGTTAGGGGTCGCCACAGCGGAACTCTGGTCTACTAATGATTGGCAGTAGATTTTTACGTACAGAGTTGCCAGCCCTGTCGCACAACCTTCAACGAAAGTACGCCCATTCACGCATGTCTCCACACAGAAGACGCTTTAGCTGAGAATCGAACAGGACAACGTCTTAGTGTGAGGCGACAACACTACCGCAGCACCACCACTGCAGCTTATCTGCTGCAATTCTGTTTTCCTAGCTAGCTTTGGAGGATTTGATAAGGGCTCGCAGCTTTTTGGTGAGGCTGATAAGGGAGTTTTTCCAGTCTTGGGACTTCACCTTATTCTGTATGCCTAGATCCTGATGTTTTTTTTTTTTGCACTGAAACAATTTGTCTTTCAAAACCTTCCACGTTGCATCTGCAGTTTTTCCACTGAACACCTCACTTCAGTTAGTTTTACACGGTGACTGTTTTGCTTCCATATAACCTGTAATTAACCTTCTGTGCATTGGCTTAGATTTCAGTTTGGCAGAATTATCTAGCAACAAATTAACCTTGATTACCCCATAATCACTGCATATCAATGGTGGTAAACTTGACTTGAAGTTGCAGTAATTTCTTTGGGAACACAAACAATGTCTAGTATGTTCCATCCCCTGGTAGTTTTTTTTTTTTTACAATCTGAAGCAATTGTTGTTCCTGAGTATACAATGTGAATAATTTTCTTACTAACGTTGTTGAATCAATATTATTTCAGTTTGTTTCTGGTAAATTTAAGTCCCCAGCTAATATTATTCTTCCCGCCTGTGTTTCATGCAAGAAATGTATGAATTCCTCTAAGTCATGTGCACTTTACTTTGGAGGTCTATACACTCCAACAACTGTTATTTGTTCCAGGGTTGTCTTTACTGTCACAGTTACACAGTCTATAGTATTGGTATTATCACTGAACATGTAATAATCACAGGTCTCATAACTATCTTTAATCCCTATCATAACACCCCCACCTGATTTTCTATTAGAATGTCTGTTACAGTAAAAACATTTACACTGACAGAACTGGTTTCCAGTCACTGTTCCTTAACCATGTTTCACAGACAGTAACATCAATCTTGTGGGAACGTAGCAAAATTTCCAGTAAAAAATTAGCATTAATAAACCATCAGAAATGCATCAAAATTTTCAACCTCGCAAAAATCCTGCCTAGTGTTTGCAAATATTGCAAAATGTCTCCTGCAAAAATGATCTTCCCTAATCTTGACAAATGCACACCATCCTGTCTGAACACGTGTGCCCAAAAACTAGGCTTGGATGCTCTACACGTTTCCATTTTTTAAAACAGGCCATTTTTTCCATGTAGGTATTTACCCAAAAAAATCTTTTCATTCACACTGACCTGACTATCTTTTCTATAGGTGATTTGTGAAAAATACATCCTAATACCAGTACAACCTATACTATCTAAAAGGGCTGACAGTTCCCTACTAACAGTCAGAGAATCCTTGTGGGTGACATCATTTGTACCAACATGAATAAAAACAGATCCATACTTCCTTACATTAAGACATTCCAAGGCTTGTCTCACATCTTCTATTTTTGCTCCTGGCAAGCATAACACTATTCGATGCTCATTATCACCTCTGCAAATATAAGTATCAGTTCCTCGAATAATTTAATCTCCAATTACAAAGATATCATTGCTGGCCATCTCTAAAGAATCTTCAGCTCCTAATACAGGAATAATTCCATCAATTGTTACGAAGGATACATCTTCATCACTATTAGTTGTATTAATCCCACTGTTTTCATTGTGTACTAAATTCTCATCTAACTGGCATTGTAAATCCACAGCTTGAGCCATGTAGACAACATCTGTCTTTCTCTTCTTTTTTCATACAGTAATGTTCTTCAATCCTTCCACATTCATTTCTGATTTCTTCCTTTTCACCTGCCCCTTGCCTCCTTTTTCTACCTTCTCTGTTGAAAAGATAATGCCTTTTTCTGTAGACTGAAGGTTTTCTGACAGAAAAATATCATCATTCCCTGTGACCTGTGTGTTACATAACAAAGCAGTGTCCTTTATAATACATATTTGGTTTCCTTTACACTCATAAATCAGTTTATTTTTCTACCTTATTATTTGTTATGAACTTCTTCCTTTCTTTCTTTTTTTGTTTCCTTCTAAACAAACTGGATCCTCAGACTGCTGAATACTTGCATCCACAATTTCAAATTTGTCAGGGCATCATCTTGTTTCATACGGATTGAATGATCTTTGCAGAAAATAGATGCATCATTTCCTAAATTTGTTCTATTTATGCCCAACATTATTTAGGTAGTCATTAATATATGAAACAATAGTTCTCCAAGCCATGCCAATTGCACAAGTGCAATCATCAAGTCTAGCTTTACTTCTAACAATGATAAGCAAATCATCCAACTTTGACATGAGAAACACAGATCACCAGTGTTATCAGCAGTTACCTTTAAATATGCATAGCATTTATTACACTGTACAAGACATTTGTGCATTAGCAAATCGTTAATTGCATACTCATTTAAGGAATCCATATTCAGCTTCAAATGAATAAAATATTGCAAAAGAAAAGAATAATTAAAATCAGTATCCACAGAATTCAAAGAGAACTTAAATCAAATCAACTTATATGACAAAAAAAAAATCACACCAGCAATGTACAACTAAACAATAAAATACAGTAAAATTGTTCTGACCATACAAGTTCTACAAGCCAGACAAAAGTTGTAATTCCCTTCCTATAGCTGGCAGCTGCACTTTTTTTAACAATAAAGATAAATAAATCACAAACGAAGATTGGATTGTTGAGATATGCTCAGGATTTTCCTTTTTGCAGTCTGTGCAAATTTATAGCTGTCTAGATCCCTTGGGGTGGCTAGAGCTTGCCTGTCTAAAACGTATCCCTTTCTAACAACCAACAGTGAAATTAAAGGTAAAGCAACAAAATATGAATCAAAGTAAATCTTACAGATATGATATCAGAAAAAAGAAATTGATAAATACATCAGCTAATTTTGTATTGTTGAACAAATCCATTCACAAGACGAGCATGGCCCATGCCAACTCCATCTTGAATGCAGTGAGTTATATTTACAGCCTAAGTTACATTCTAATTGGCCTGGTTTAAATAATTTTCAATAAGTTGTCTATTGAGGTCAAAAGCATTGGAAAGATAGCTAAAACTAAAATGGTAAAAGAACTAGGTAGACATTTAATTTTAAGTGAAACTTAATCTCCTTATGTAAAAATGTTTATATTGTTGGAATACTTGTATGCATTCACTGAAGTAACTAGGTTTATGTACATCTATCTATGTATATATCTATCTAGCTATATATGGGTCTACTTTGTTTCGTTGAATCTCATTTCACTGAATTTAATTTCACCCCAACCACATCATTGAAAACACAAATTACTGAAAACTCATTTCACTGAACTGAACTTAGTATATGTGTAGAGTACTGTAAGGCAAGTAAAAGGTATACGCCCTTTTCCCTACTGTAGTGCGTATATATATATATATATATATATATATATATATATATATATATATATATATATAGTTAGGGAGTGTAGCCCCCACCTTGTTTGTTTTATATTGTATTTTACCAAAAACTTCAAAACAATACATTTTAAACAATAGACATGCATAGTTGTAACATCAATGACTAACTCTCTCCAGAAGACCATATGTACTCAAACTAAGTGGGGGACTATGCCCCCCACATCGCCCAGTGTATATGTAAAAAAACTTTAATATACTTATATATTTTCCACCTATTCTTGCTTCACAGTTTACATGACTGTTATACTTAACCAAAGCGCTATTGTATGTAATAACTTCTTAAATTACTGCAATTTTTATACATAATTCATACATAATTTTAACATTTAGTATTTTAAATCATAGTTGACTACTTGTTCAACGTGGTTTTATAGTTTGTTACTTTTTTGTTTTTGTTTTATACCTTAGTGCTTGTTGCTTCATCATTTAACCTGTAAGTTGCCTTTAAAAATAAGCCATCTTTGGAATTCATGCTTGGGGCTTGGCTAGCACATGACTGTTTTCAGCAACTCTGATTGGTTTTAGGTTTAAATAAAGAAACCAAGAAAAATGTGTATGTTTATCTCATGAAGTTATAAATAGGAAAATGAAAATGCTTATGAGGTTTATATTTGTCTTATTCAATAAACAATTGAACTTTGTCTGGAGGAGGTTGAGTGTAGTCAATTCCACTACAATTTCTGAGTGCTTTTTCATTTATGCTGAAATTAAATGGCTTGGTTTCGGCCATAAAGACTTTATCTCACAGGTCTGAATGCAGCCAGACATGCAATGTCTGTGAAAATCCTTTCTGCAGGAAGGGTAGAAGTGTTGGAAATGTTTTATAGCTTCCATATGCTGTATTAAGCCTTTAGCTAAAGTTCTGTGTTTGTATTGTGACACATCTGTGCCAAATCCTAGCTCAGTATCTAGTCAGGGGGTAGTGTGGGAACCACAAAGTCAGGTGACCAGATGTGATGTCATCCTGTAGCCAGATCTGAAATCGTTTGTAGATACTAGTGACAGATGTGATAGTGACACTCAGCACTTTATTATTAGACCTGACAAGAGTCAGTCATCTAACTTCATCTTGGCTTGCTGTAGCAAGTAAGTCAGGAACAGTAATTCTTCAGTCAGTTAGGAAAACATAGTGAGATTAATTAAATGCTGTTTTTTTTTTCTGTATCTATCCGAGTCTTTCTATCAGTGTTGTTTTTATATTTCATGTGATTGAAATTCTGGTGTTTATTGTAAATAGAGATTCGGTATTTTCATATTTTCTATATTATTATTTATTAAACATATCTATACCTTTCATGCTAGCTGTTTTTTTTTTTTATATTTAACTTTTTAGAGTACTTGCATTGATTTAGTGGCAGTGTGGCTGCACGCTCCTGAAACTTGTCCTGCTTGGTTCAACATTAGCATTTATATAAGTATTAATTTTACTAGGAGTAACTGGGTACCTTGGTAAGAGCCTTAAAGTAGCTGGCTGGTGGCAGTGAATCTACCTTACAGTCTGGGTGGAGGTAGCAAAGAGAGTAAGCTGTACCAGCCTTTCCCAGGTGTGTGTGTGTGTGTGTGTGTGTGTGTGTGTGTGTGTGTGTGTGTGTGTGTGTGTGTATGAAAATCAAATGTCAAAGAGAGTGTGTGTGTCAACTACTTTGAGCAAGGATACTGAGAGAACTGATTTCACAAAGAGGGTGGCGGAGGACTTGGCTTGGAACACCTGACTAAGGACTTAATTATACAGCTGCGTCAGTGGGGAGTCTCATTTGGGGCCTGGAGAGAAAGCACAGCCCCTTGACTGGAGGGTGCATGTCCTGTGTGCTCTTAAGCGGAATTATACTTGGTGCAGAGTGCTGCATTTGAAAATACTGTGTGTGTCTATTTTTTTTTTAATGAATGTTCCCCACCACTGTCAGTGGTGAGGGTTGAGGCTCCTTGATTGCTGCCCAAGAGGAGGGACGTCACACTGTCCATGTCTATAAACTTTAGCAACACATTAACTTCCAAGATGCTGGTGCTTCTCTCATTTTGAAATACTATTAAACAATTTTTTTCAGATTTTTATCATTTTCTTTCCTTGAAACTTCAAAACTTCCATATGAATACAATTTATTCATGTAGACTTCTCTACAGATTGATTATATACCACCATTGTTATCTCATCTCCTCCTGTCTTAACTATTAGTTGTTGAACATCATCTTCCTCTAAGTTTGGCATAATTAAGTCTTCCATGTTTATTTCCATTATTCTTGGTTTCCACATTCCTCTTCTTTATACGAATTTTCATAATTTTTCAAAATATCTTTAATACCTTTATAAGATCTCTGGTCATTTTTCTTGTCGTAGGCTTCCCAAGTTTGGTGACAACCCTTTTTACTTTCTGTTTCCTAAGTCATTGTGCTAAAAGTTTCTGTACTCTGGATTTATCAAAAATAGTTGCTTAACAGCAGCTTTTATAAACTCAAGCACATTATCTAAATGTTCCCTTATTTTCTATTTAGCACTCTGCAGTTGCTCCTCTTCTTGTTCTGTGAGATTCCCCTTATTCTGCAATAATTTAACCTTTGTCACTCCTTCTAAATAATTCTTCTTACTTCTTAACTATATCTCTGTCTTGTTTCTAATGCATGCATTTTTAAACTGCATTTTCTGTTTATCTCACTCACTGGCCATCCCTTCTGATGGGATTTTTATGTTCCCCAAAAACTCTTAAATAATTTCCACCACACATTCCTTAAATTCTTCTCATTTTATCAGGTAGGCGAGACAGCACCAGTATTTCATTTGCATCTTATTACACTACATTTTTATCTTAGTTTTTAATCAATGCATGATCTGAACTAGTTATTTAATGTGTGTTGAAACTTTCAATTAAATGCACATGCTTGTGTGATGAATAATTTCTATTCAGTCTAGCCCAGTTACTGCAGTTTGGGAATAATCCTACTACAGAATTCATGCCTTCCATACCAAATATTTTCATAAATTTCTTCAAAAAATCTACTCTTTTTTATATTTTTCCTTCTAGGTTCCTCCAATGAATTCTCACTATTGCAAATCAAGCTGCAGTCCCACAAATAAGTAATATTCCCTTCTGAATGCTGATTATTTCTGCAACAACTCCATAATAGCAGTTTTTGGTGGAATATAAATACATGCCAGTGTAGTCCTCCTCACTTGCCAATAGCCTCTTACTACCACAAATGTATTATTACTGTCTTTCCCTCCACTTATAGCACAACTGGAGGTGAACATCCATTCTGAAATCATTTGTTAAATTCATATGCTTATTTCTTCATTTCTTCCCAAATGGCTCTCCTGCAACATTAATATTTCCAGTCTGCATTTCTTAATAGAATACTCTTTCCTTTTCGTCTATGCCTGTAAGACAATTTACATTCAAAGATAATATGGATAGCATAGCCATTATGATAAGCTATTTTTCCCAGCTATGATACTGGACAGTGTTTTGAATGTGTATTTCCAACTTTTGTTTACATGTACACACTCTCACTAATGTTTGGCTGGCTAATTTTTTATGCAGTTGTTTCTTCTCATATCCGTTTGAGCCTATGTCACATTTTTTAAGACATTTTGTTTTGACCCAGATTTTACTTTGTTGCTAAAATAAAATCTCATGTTTACTGAATTTAAGTTGTTTCTGATGTCTCATAATATATTAAGGTGTATCCAAAAAAAAAAAAAAGAAGTTATGTACTCACCATAACATTCCATGTGTGTTGTTCATCTTCACCTTCATTCTTACCAGGATGGGTTCGGATCCGAACCTTGTATCTGACTTGGCTTTATATACAAGCTCGAGGTCTTCCACTAGCTCATGGCTAAACCCTATCCCAGCATGCACTAGGAGAACTCTCCAGATCTTCTTTGCAGCCATAATACGACAATATAATTAGGGGTTGTTTAATAACTTAAAGAGCAATAAAGAAGGTCAGAGAACAATGGTATCCAATTGTATCAACTCGGTCTCCCAGGAGTAAAAGAGGCTGGGGAAGGAGGGCAGGATGTAAGAATGAAGGTGAAGATGAACCACACATGTGGAACATTATGGTGAGTACATAACTTCTTTATGTGTTGTTGTTGTCCTATCTTTGCCTTCATTCTTACCAGGATGGGACAGTGTCCCTAGCACCATCTTTCTTGGGTGGCTCAAGGGAGAATATTCTTCAGAATCATGGAACCAAAGGAGGCCCTGTTCCTGGAGGCCAAATCGACTTTGTAATGAGTGATAAAGGTATGTGGCCTTGCCCATTGCCGCAGCACAAATGATATCAATTGGTTTAGATGAGTGGGCTTTAACTCTGTGAGGAAGATCTCTGTTCTGAGATTTACAGATGAAGGCTATGCAATCTGAGAGCAATTTCAAAAGGGTCTTTGATAGGTAGTCTTAATAACAAGGTACATTTAAGAAAGGCTTTACATAGTCTGTGAGACTAAATATTGAGGACTGATTCACCTATATGGAAATTGGATATTGCTGCTAGCTGAACTCTAATGGTAGCTGCAGCTGCGTCTTCATTGAATAGTTTCACCAGGAATTCTAGTATGGAATTTACTGGGGCAGAAAAGGGGTCAATATGATTATGAAATGCTCATAACTAGAATAGTTTTCATTTACTTTTGTACATCTTTCTCACAGAAGCCTTATGAGAAGATATTAGGATGTGCTTAACTGATGAAGAGAAGTTAGGAAACCTGGCTATGTTTGGAATCGGAGCAGCCAAGCTGTCAAGTTGAGGGCTTGAAAGAAAGGATGGAGTGTTCCTGATGCATGGGTTAGAAGGACTGGAACTAGGTCCAGAACTAGGTCCAGAATCAAAAGCTCTTCCCAAAGGTGAGGCCACAGGAAGGAGAACCAGATTTGATGAGGCCAATACGGGGTGGTGAGTATCAAGTCCTTTCTTAAGCAATTGGCTTTCTGTAGAACTTTGGGTATTAATGAGAAGGGAGGAAAAGCATAAAGGAGACCCACGGGTCAATTGTGAACAAGTGCATCCCTTGGTGACTTCCTTGGAAAGGGCAAAGTAGCTGCTGCATTTGGCATTCATGGATGTTGCAAAGAGATTGCAGCAAGGCTGGCCTCATCTGTGGAAAATCTTTTCCATTACTTCCTGTTTTAGGGAGCACTCGTGAGGAACCAGAGTTGCTCTGCTGAGTCTGTCTGCTATCATGTTGGATTTCCCCGGGATGTACAGAAAGCAGTGGGAGGAGATGGGAGGAGGTCGCCCATTGCCATACTCTCAGGGCCTCTCGGCAAAAAGGGTAAGATCTGGTTCCCTCTTGTTTGTTTATGTACCATACAACTGACATGTTGTCTGAATTGTAATAGTTCACAGCGGAAGAGAGTCCTGTAATGCTTGCAACGCAAGAAGCATCGCTCTCATCTCTAAGACCTTGATGTGCAAATGAGCCTTGTGATCCCAAGTGCCTTGGAATGTCTTATCCAGAGAATGCCTCCCCCCACCCTATCTGAGAGGCATCTGTGGTCACTGTAGCTAATGGCTGGGTGAAGTACAAATGGTTGACCTAGTGTCACATGAGTGGAGTGAAGCCACCAACGAAGATCTTTTTTGCAAGATTCTATCAATATGTTGTGGGACATAGGCAGTTCCTGCATTGACCACTGTGTAGACAGTAGCCACTAGAGAATTCTCATGTGCAGATGTGCTAATGGGATCAAGGTTACTGCTGCTATCATGGTCCCCAAAACTTTTAGGACTGTCCTTGCATGTGCTTTTTTTCTTTGCAAGAAGATTTAGAACCTGACTTCGTAGAACTTGCACTCTTCTTTCTGGAGGAAGTTTGGCCATAATACTGTTAGTATCCAATTCTTCCCCTATAAAAATGACACGCTGAGAAGGCAGCAAGGCAAATTTCTCATAGTTTATTGTAATTCCTACATGAGAGCAGAGCTGCAAGGTGGTGTTTCTCACTTTTATTAGTAGATGCTCTGTGGTGGCGGTTAGGAGCCAGTCGTCTAAGTATGGAGACACCCAGAATCCTAGGCGCCTCAATTGAGCCGTGACTACTACCATACATTTGGTGAACACTCTGGGGGCTGTAGTGAGGCCAAAGGGCGGAGCTTGAAACTGGTAGTGATTGCCTCTCAGTCGAAAGTGAAAGTGTCTCTTGGATCGCCTGTCCATTTTTATGTGGTAGTATGCATCATGGAGGTCTATCGAGCACATCCAATCTTCCTATCCCGGAAAAGGGAGTATCGACTGCAGTGTTACCATCTGGAACTTGCACTTTCTTACTGAATTGTTAAGGTTGCTGAGATCCAGAATTGGTCTCCAGTCCCGTTTTCTTTGGAACTAAAAATAATCTTGAGTAAGTTCCAGATCCTATCTGGTATGCAGGGATTGTTTGGATGACTCTTTTGTCTAGCAACTTTTGAATCTCTAATGTTACCTGTTCCCTTTGACTGGGTGGAACATCTAGGGTATTTTTTTATGTTTGGGACAGGAAAGGAAAGGGGTATGGAGTACCCTCTGGATATGATGCTTTGTACCCATTTGTATTTTATTAGTTGTCAGATTTCTGGGTACAAAGATAAATGGCCCCCGACTGCCTCCAGAGGTGAACAGGCAGGCCTCCTTTCAGGACAGGTGGAAGGGATTGCCAAAGAAAGAATCTCTGTCACCCTGATTCTGCAGACACCCTTTGCCATGTGGTCAGCGTCTTCTATTACTACTTCCCCCTTTGCCTCTGGGGGAAGATTCACCATGTGTATCCTGGAAAGCTTTGTGAGATTTTTGAAACCACATTTCCCACTTCCTTTCTGACCTTTGGGATAAGGTCTGGTAGGTAGGGAAAAACGGACTCCTACTGCAGAGTCTTTCCTTTTTGCTCAAACTTGGTTAATGTGTCCTTAATTTTAGGCCCGAATAACAACGAGCGATCAAATGGGGCATTCACAAAAGAAGATTTAAAGGGCTCTGCTAAGTCACACAGGTACATCCAAGAATGTCTCCTTAGGGAAATTCCTGAACCTGCTGCTCTACTTGCTCCATCTGCTGCATAAGAAATCAGTTTCATGGAGGAGTTAACAACTGAATTTAAGGTAGAGAGCTGAGAAGAAACTTTATCCGAAACCCTTTCAGCTACTGAACCTTGGAGAGCATCTCATAACTCCTTCAGGAGATCTCTCTGCAATCTTGTAAAATGGGTTAGGTAATTCAGCGATCTGACAGCAAAAGTCACTGAAGAAAAAATGTCCTTTCCATATCTGTCCATCGTACAAACCTCCTTCTCGGTAGATAAACAGAAGAAGATGTCTCTGAAAGTTCCTTCTTAATAGCTGTCGCCACCACCACCATAGCATATACTGGGACTCCCTAAGTTAAAAATGTCATGTCTGTGGGGGACATAATGAACTTATTTGGCCTCTGAGGAACGAGTTCCCCTGAATCTAGAGACTCCCACACCTTTTGAGAGACTAAATCCATAAGCTCATTGAAAGGTGGAGACACCCAAGTCATGGAAGGTTGAGATCCAAAGGCCTTCAAGTACATGGACTCCTCTGCCGAAGGATTGGTGGACTTCCAGCCACCTCTCTGCTTAATTATTTCTAGGATGTCTCCAAAAGAGACATCAGAAGGCGACCGTGGAGACCCTTCAGCTTCATCGAGGTCCGTATCAGAAATAATTGACTCCTCTGGTGTCTAAATGCTTCCTCTTACATAACCTCTTCTGATGGACCTCTTCAAAAGGGTAGTCTGGAGAGGTTTCAGAAGAGTGGGGGGCCCCCTGTGGAGCATCCTGAAGCCCAGGATCTCCATTTCCCTGTGGATGCAAGGGTATAGAGGCAGACGCTGGTGCCTTTGGGGGAAGAATGTCCTGAGATGACAGCAGAACTGCCTGTGGAGACAGCACTCTCCTCAATATCTCAAAAGCCCCCTGTCCCTGATCCAAGGAAATCCCTGGGTCCGAAGAAGCCAAGGGAAACCCCAGAATCAAGAACGATGGCTCAGAGGCAGAGGTAGGAGCCAAGCTTACCCGAGCTGATGCCCCAAGAGGCAAGATCAGATCCGACAACTGTCCAATCCGACTCACCTCCCCGGAACCGATTGGAGAGCATCAGCTCCTAGACTCCTCGAGCTCCGATGGAGCCGAGGAAGTCTAAGCAATAGTCAGACCCGAAGATCCCGAAATAGGTCCGATGGTTCCACCAATATCAATTCTGGACATTCCAGCTCCGAAGTCCAAGATCAGATAGGAGGAGGAATCAAAACAGATAGAGTGGATGTGGTCGGATCCAAAGCCCTCAGGTTTGGATCTAATAACAGCCTCTGTACCACAAAGTCATCACTGGATAAGCTCCTGGAAGACCGAGTGGAGGGGGCTGGAGATTCGGAAGGTTGGAGAATAGATGATAGAGTAGGGGAGAATGGCTCCAAGACAGGGGACTGGCTCCCTAACTCAAACTCCACCAGCACCGAGGCTGATGGTGCTGGAGCAGCAGATTTTTCAGATCAGACAACCTTCGGATCTGGTGTTGACAATTTTGTAATTTTTTTTAGAAGGCTTCAATGGAGCACTGGAAGAGGAAGACCTCTTCCCAGACTTATCAAACTTTGAAGGAATGGACTGGTCAGACTTTGAAGAACTCGGACCTTCCTGTATTGCTTTGGAGAAAGGGTTTTTTAAAAGACCTCTTAAAATCAGTTTGTTTTTCCTCTCCAGGAGTACCCTGTGATTAAAAGAATGACAAATGAACAAAAATCCTGGAGATGGACAACTCCTAAGCAATAGACACAAATAGTGTATATATCAGTTAGGGACATTTTCTGACCACACTCTTCACATTTCTTAAAACCAGAGGTTTTCGACTCTTTAGATGGCATGGTGAACACAGGACAGTAACAGAAAAAAATATTAGAACAGATTTTTTTTTTTAACAGTAATAACCACAACTACAATAAAGTTTACACAATAAACTAAAACAGTAAGGAAGAGGAAAGAGGAGGGTACAGCCCTCTAACTTAAACAGGCTATGCCTGGAAGACTATAGAAAGAGGAAGCCCTCTAGCTTAAATGGGCTAAGGATAGAACAGTTCTCTAATTTACGCAAACTGTCAAATTAATTTTTAAAACAGAAAGGAAAGAAGAGCCCTCTAACTAAAACGGGCTTAAAAGTGTTAAGGTGGAGACAGGGATAGGGATAAGGAGGCCTAAGTGGTAGACGAAGGCCAACAGCAGAGAAAACTGCACAAACAAGACAGAAATACAAACCGACCACCTAAGTAAATATCTAGATCAAAAAATAGTTAGAAATAAGCAATTTTAACAATAGCAAGAATAATTAAGAGAACACTTTGCCAGAACCAGTAGAACGAGCACCCTATCTTGTTTAACGGCAAACGAGATCTGGGGAGTTCTCCTAGTGCATGCTGGGATAGGGTTTAGCCATGAGCCAGTGGAAGATCTCAAGCTTGTATATAAGGCTGAGTCAGATCCGAGGTTCGGATTCGAACCCATGCTTGTAAGAATGACGGCAAAGATAGGACAACAACACAATTGTTTTATGCAACCATTAGAGAAGACAGAAGAAATGTTTTGACTTAACGTACAAAAACATATGTGTCTTGTCATTTTTTGTGCCCCCTCCCCAAAGCTAGCAACAGAGAAGCTTATTTTAAGCACTCAGTGAGCATAAGGCAGTGTGCCACAGATGACAGTGTAATATATTTCAAAAAAGAATACAGCAAAATGAAAGCGTTCTCTTAGTAATTTGTTAATGTTTTCTGTAAATGAATGTGTGTTTGTGACACAAGGTGTATTATTACTATACTAGTAACGCTACAACTTACTTCTTCAGAGATAATGGAGAACACTGGACTGAAATGGGCCTACGTCAGTAGACTGAGTTACCTAAACACCGAAGCCCATCTACCCGAGACAACAACACTGAATAGACCATGGTACCGAACGGCAAAATATCGTAAGTTTAACACAGGAAAAGAGTCGGTTGGCCAACATGGTGACCTTTGCGCTTTTCCACACTGTAGTGTGTTCTTGGAGATGGTATATTTAAGAAGGGAGTGTGGGGCAAAACACCCCACATGGGGGCTGTAGGGGGCAAAGCCCCCCAGCTGCATGGGTTGAATTTAGTGTGGTTTGTTTTCGTGATGGTGTTGGACGACTGACTGTTTTCCTGGTGTGAGGTTATGATGTTTTGTACGTTCAGTACCCTGGTCTGTTCAGTGTTGTCATCTTGAGTATCTGGGCTTTGGTGTTAAGGTAAGTCGATCTAGTGAAGTAGATCCACCAAAACAGTGTATTTGTGTGATGGTTGAAGGGTTACGGTAGTAGCGTTGTACACACGCACAGCCATGCTGCTGTCTTAACAATTAAAATCACTATCATAAAGACTATTTCCACTTAATGTTTTCCATGGTCACCTGTCTCAGTGAAGGTTTCACTGTTTAATAAAGTTTACTATGTGAAACATAAGAAATGCAGCAATGCAGGCAGCTTAAGGTTGAGTCCCAGGTACTGTGATCTCTGATCCCCGTATGAAGGCTGGTCAGAGTATCAGATCCCTCTGCAATCAAATAGTAGTACAAGTGCCCCTTTGCATTTGTTTAGTTTATGGATGTTGTAGCTGTTCAGCGTCTTTACACATTACCACTAGCAATATAAACTGTTCTATGTAAAGGCACTCCAGATTACTCTTGCATGTTAGCTCTACTAAAACAGATGACATCTCTTACATCACAAAAAAACATTAAAGGTCTGCATACCTCTCAACTATCTAGAATTTCGCAGAATGTCCAGATTTTTGATCATATTTTTGGTGTGTTCCTCATATAGGTTTTTTGGCAAATCACTGGGGATTAGGGTTGCCATCTTTTCAGATGCCCTAAGTCGGACATTTTTTGTAGGAATGTGAGATTTTGCAGGACAAACCATACTCCCGACCAGTGCAAAGGACAGAACTTCACTTTTTGGGGAAAATAAAAGCTTATTTTGTAGCATTTAAGTTACTTATGCTAGTTCATATAATATTTCTGTTTCAGATAAAAAATAACTTTTATGCAACTATTAAAGAAAACATAAGAATGTATTTTGTCTTAAAATCTCAGGACATTTGTCGAGATTTTGCAGGACAAACCATAGCTCCGGCCAGCCGCCAGTGCAAAGGACAGAACTTCACATTTTTGCCAAAATAAAAGCTTATTTTGTAGCATTTAAGTTGCTTATCCTAGTTCATATATTTGTTTGAGGCAAAAAATAACGTTTATGCAACTATTAAAGAACATTTAAGAAATTTATTTTGTCTTAAAATCTCAGGACATGTGACATTTTTTTTTTGTTTGTTTGTTTTTTTCCGCAGGACACAACGGCCCAAACTGGGACTATACCTCGCAAAGAGGGACATATAACCCAACGTGGGGATTAAAAACAGAAAATAACGACAGACGTTCGAGTTACCCTTCAGAAAATCTACGTTAATGTTGTAAGAGAAATATTTCAGCTTGTCCCTATTTGCTCCCTCCTCCCAATTGCTTACAGTTCAGTCCAGAGTTCTTGTCCTAAGAGGTCGAGAGGTTTAGATGGGTGTATTTGATAATGGACAGTACTGCCAGGGTAACTCGCCTTCGTTTTCATAGACTCGAGTTACGCTCAGTCTAGCCTTCTCCGTTACCGCCAAATTTTTCTACTGAAAAAATGAGACACGTTACCTTATATTAATTTCAGTAGCTAATCTAGTATTAAATATTTTTGTCTTCTTAATAACGCAAGTAAAGACTATAACTTGATTGGTTACTGGTGGCACGAGCAAACGCGTCATATGGTTGCACAGCAGCCTCACAATTCCCATAATCCGTTTGGGCTAAAAATGGCAGCTTCCACGGAAGGTGGGAGTGAGATGAGTACGCGTAATAATCAAGACCTGTCTCCAGTATTTCACTTTTCTGGTGTAAAACATGGTGATCAAAGTACAGCACATTCTGGGACTGAGGAACAAAAGTCAAAGAAGCCATGTCGGGCCTGTATGGACTTTAAGTCATGGATAAAAGAGCAAAGAAAACAGACTTCTTTAGCGGTATGAATGACATTCGCAGCATTTTAAGGAATTATTATAGTGTGAAAAGTACAGAAGTTCGCATAAATTGGGAAAATAGACGTTACCCGGTTTTAATCAGTCAAAGAGTTTCAGTCAGCAGCTTAACGGCGAGTGCTTTAAAAGCACTACATACGTTTGTTAGATTATTTATAAAAAATAAAAATTAATAAGGTTTGCTGAGACTCTAGATGAAGCTACAGCAGATTAGCCATTTGCAGCATAAGCCCAGTCTTTGTAACAGCGATTTAGTTTAGTTATATATTTGAAATTAAATTGCTTCAAATAAGAACCATGGTTCATAGGAAAAACTACAGTTCAAACAAAGCAAACTTTTACGTATAAGAAAATATTTTTGCAGTGATAACGAGTATTGTGCTTTTCATCCGTTTGCTACTGCATTAATATTGCAGTTGAATAAGGTTTCATTTGGGTGTTTAGGACGTTAAGGATTGATATAGTGAAATCACAAGGATGAATTTCTAAACAAATAGAAGAGATAATTCAAATGGAAAGCAGAATTGAAGGCATTGGGGATGAAACTTTGTACAGCACAAACAAGACAGTGGTCATGACAGCAGTGGAGGAGATCAGAAGAAGCTGAAAATTGAGATGGGGAAATGTTTATTTTTATCCTTTGAGTTAGTCCCGCTAGGCTTGTAGTCTCTCTTCATGGGAGACTCTGGGAAGTTTGGCCAGGGCATCAGGAACTTTTTGGTGCCATGGAATCTTGTAAAACTACCTGAGCTACAACTAATTCATGTTGATGGGGCATCTGTATAACATCTCATCCAAAAATAGTGGAACAGGTTAAGTTTCAAGTGTCTGGGAGGTGTTGAAAGGGAAGTGTATGTGAAGAATTCAGAGAGAGAATCAGAGGTGCTGCAGTGTACTGGCGCAATGTGTCTGTATAGTTTGTGGTGGAAAATCCCAAAGAAGCTGAAAAAGTAAGGTGTACAAAACAGTAGTAAAACCAGTGATTCTGTATTGCTCAAAAACCTGGGCAGTAAGGGCAGAGCAGCTAAGGCAATGACAATGAAGTTTCAGATTAGTAGGATAGATAAAGAAATGAGTCGGAGTGGGTGTCAAAGTAACCTTAGTTGTAAAGAACATCATGGAGAGTAGATTACGGTGATTTGGTCTTGCATGGTTTAATTTCTGCAAGAGTTTTGGTATTCTATTACCGTGACTGGAATGGACCCCATTCCTAAGTTAAAGTATGATTTAAAGTTCATGAAATTAGTATTGTTTCGATCTTTGATGGTAGCAAAAGTACTCTTTGCAGCACCTGCAGTCTGCCCAGAATTGACTCCTGCAATTCATACAGAGTTGCTTGTATCGGTAGCATATCTAAATGAGACTTTTTTTTTCATTAAACCCATTGCTCCTACTACTATTGGAACTGTCTGGGTGCCCTCGTTTCTGCTTGCAAATCCTGGTATTTTATTACTTTGCATCTCTGTATGTAAGACACTGTAATCACTGGGTGTAGCAATTTCATTAATCAATGTTACTTTTGTCATCTTTTCACGGACTATTGTTTTTGCATCTGTGTTTCTGTAATTTTTGGTAAAGGGTTACCCCATGTGATAAAAAATTTCATAATTTTTTGTAATTAACTTCTCAGCTATTTTAATATTGTAATGTTTGCACAATCGCAATGCAACAATCTTGCCACATTATTATGCCTTTCAGTATACAATCCCTCTGCTATTAATGTATTGCAGCCAGCAACAACATGTGTGACTGTTTCCAGTTTTGTTTTACAGAACCTGCATTTGTCTGTTTCTCCCACATATTCAGTGGACTTTGTAAATCAGTGTGTACATAGTCCAGTATCCTGGGCCATCAATATTAACATTTCATCTTTTATTTAAATTCACCTCTCCTAAACCATTCCTGTGTCATATCCTGATTGACATGATGTTATTCCAGGGGTTTTCTGTACTTGCAGCTATATTTATGCCTTTTCCACAATTTTTGCCTTCTCATCTGATTCTTTCACCTGATGGTCTTTTTTTGTTGTGTTTTTTTTTTATACATTCATTTGCTGACTGATTTTTATCCATTTCTGGTTTGATTTCCATTCCTGTTTGACACATATGCTACTGCTGAATTGAGCAGAGAAGTCATCTTAGATTTCTTTTTCTCATGTTTTAAAACTTTCTGTGTGTTTGAATCTTGTGAGGTCAGCAAATATGTATGCAGTCCTATAACTGCAAGTCTATACTTGTAATCCGTTTCGAGGAGGGCCCATACCTCCTTCAGAACAGGGAATGTATAGTCTTGGTATACACTGATTTTTATAAATCATTTGATAAGCACGAGGCATTTTTCTTTTTTGTCCAACTGATCCAATAACTTTTGGAACAAGTCAATCACCCCAAAACTAAGTTAGAACAGGAACAGCAAATTGGCTTATAGCTTGGACTTTGTTCCTAGGTATCAGAGCTGTTTTCAGTATTAATTTTAATCTTGTAAAATATTCCTTACTACATTTTATTCACATTTGTTCCCATGTTATTGTTGATCCTTCATCAGTTCCGAAATAGTATACACTCCCTCTTGCTCAAGTTCTTTTATGTCATATTCCTGTCCCAGACTGATATTTTCTTGGTGTTGCACCTTTCCTTTTTGAGGGTTGCTTTTGCACATTTATCCAGACAAAATAACATTTTTATGTCATCTGAGAAAGTTTTGACCACATGCAGTTGTGCTTTCAGTTCTGATCTGATGGAACTATACAGTTTTAAATCATCCACAAAAAAAGTAAGTCTTTACACTTTTCTTGTTTTCTGGGAGCAAAATCATAGCCAAGACCTAATCTATTAAGTAGCCAGCTTAATAGGTTAAAGGCAAGACAAAAGAGCAGCAGTGACAGTCACCCTGGAATATCCCCATTGAATTTTGTTCCCTGGGATAATAATTTGTCCTTTATCATGCCTTAGCTGCAGAGTGGTTTGCTACTGTTTCATGGTCACTGTAACGTAATCAATCAATGTGGGGTGTAGCTTATACATTTGTAAGCACACTCTTATCCATGATTGTGGGATGCTGTCAGATGTTTTTTTTGTAATCTATACATGCCATACTTAGATTCTTCCCCTTTGTGACTTTTAACAACACATGATCCTTTGTTTCATATGACTTTCTTTCGTCACCCTTTTGTTCTATTGTCTTGATTGAGTTTTCTTCCAAATGACTGTAAATTCTATTGGCATCAATTCTAGTGTATAGTGTATACATCATTGGAGGGCAAATTACAGATTATTTGTCTCTAGTTTTTAGGATATCTTGCAGGTTCACTCTTGAGAGGGAGTTTCATTTTCCCTGTTAACCAGGTTCGGCGTCTGTTTGAGGTGCGCATGTAAATAGTTCTGACTTCTGGTTAATTCTCATGTAAAGATGTTAATACTTTTAGTCAGAGGTTGGGTACTGCATTCGCGACTGGGGTTTTCCAGTTAGCTTTTTAAATCTTATTTCAGTTTCTGTGGGTGTTACTTTATCTCATTTCATATCCTATACATTTTAAATTCTTGTTTTTTTTTTTTTTTTCTTCTTTTACTGCTTCTGTCCATTCACCATCTTTCCTATGTTTCACAAGATCTTCAGAGAGATTTCTCCAAAATGTTTTATTTTTGTATTGTGAAATTTTCCATATCTGGGTGTCTGTCTGTTATTTCTCTCTCAGTATGTTTGGAGCTGCTTTTTTGTATTAATTTGGCTTACTCCATTGCATAAATATTGCGCCATATCAAATCTCTTTCTTTCCCATGTCCATATTTCTTTTTTTATATCTTTCAAAAATCTGTAGATTGTCCTTCACATTTTCGCACTTCCTTGGTTCCTTCTTTTTCAAAACGCCCCAAGTTTTCTTGGTCTAATTTTTTTCTTGAATCTGTTGTATTAATGAACACAAATTTGCATTTGAAGCTTTTGACAGTTTTTCTTGTGCATGTATTTTACTTTCTTAATATTTTTGTATATCTTCTGTTTGGAAGTTCTGGGCTTCTTGCATAATAATACATAATTTCCTTCTTATCCTCAGTAGTCCACTTTATCATCTTTATGGCTGTTTTTGTTCTTTTTGTGGACTACAATTTCCTTCTACAACAGGGGGGGGCTGTCACTGAGCCTGGCCATAACCCCAGTGTAGGAATATTTCTGTGTCTTGAGGGGTCTGCACTGTCTTTTTTTTTTTCTCCCCCCCCCCCCCCCCCAGTCCTGGCACCTGTACACCTACCCAGATTAGACACTTTTTTTATCCCGAGACTTGTGCATGCAGCTGTCTTTTTTTTTTTTTTTTATTTTATAGCCTACTTCTGTCTGTAATATATGCTACATAAAATACAGTCTAGATATCGGTGTCCTGTTGGTGAGATTTTGAAAAACAAGGTCCACCTTGTGAAGGTACTCGCCAAGACTTGAGGGTGAATTCAATTCCAGCAATACTACTCTCCTTTGCTTGCTGATTTTTTTATCATCTCTCCAGTCAGCCCCTCATTATGGTCTCGCCCTTTTTTTTTTTTTAATTTCTCCAAATCTTTTCGGTTTCTACTACAATGACAGGAATGGGCCCCTTCCTAAGTCAAAGTACGATTATTAAAGTTCGTGAAATTTAGTATTGTTTCACTGTCAGCCAGAAGTGCTCTTCATAGCACCTGCAATGTGCCCAGAAATGATGACTCCTGCAATTCATATAGAGTTGCATATATTGGTAACATCTCTAAATGATTGTAGATTTTATTTTAAGACCCAAGGCTCCTACTACTATTGGAACTATCTGGGTATCTTTCTTCCATATTGCTCTCATTTCTGCTTGCAAATCCTGATATTTTATAATGTTGTGTCTCTCTGTATGCAGGACACAGTAGTCACTGGGTGTGGTGATTTCAATGATCAGTGCTGTTTTTGTCTTCTTTTCTTAGATGACTATATTCGGTTTTCTAGCATCTGTCTTTTGAACTGTTGGTAATGGATGATCCCATGTGATGTCAACATCATTTTCTGTGATGCTTTGTGGCTCGTGTTTCCAGTGTTTTTCAGCCACTTCAGTACCATAATGTTTGCACAATCCCCAGTGCAGCAGTCTTGCCACATTATTATGTCCTTCAGTATACAGTCCTCCTGCCATTAGTATGTCACAGTCAGCAACGAGATGTGCGACAGTTTCCAGTTCAATCTTACAAAACCTACATTTGTCTGTTTCTCCCACATGTTCAATGGACTTTGTTAACCAGCATTTGCATAGCCCACTTTCTTGGGCCACCAATATTAACCTTTCATCTCTCTGTTTGAATTCACCTCTCCTTAACCATTCCTGATCAACATGAGATTCTTCGAGAAGTTTTCTATACTTGCAGCTATATTTATGCATTTTCTACATTTATTGTCTTTTCATCTGGTCATTCCTGATCAACATGAGATTCTTCGAGAAGTTTTCTATACTTGCAGCTATATTTATGCATTTTCTACATTTATTGTCTTTTCATCTGGTCCTTCACCTTTATTATTTTTGTTTTTGGCACATTCATTTGCTGCCTGATTTTTTTTCTACTTCTGGTTTGATTTCCAGTGATTATAAACTCTTGTCATCATCAGTTTTCGTGTATAGTTTATACTTCATCGGGAGGCAAGTTATTGGTCTATATTTTTTGGGGTAGCTTGCAGGCTTACTGTTGAGTAGGAGCATTGTTTTACCTGTTGTTAGCCAGGTTGGTGTCTTTTCGGGGTGTGCATATAAATAGTTCTTGCCCATGGCTAAATCTTCATGCAAAGAAGTTAATACTTTTAACCAAACGTTAGGTACTGCATCAGGGCCTAGGGTTTTCTAGTTAGAGGCTTTTCTTAACTTTGTTTCAATCTCTCTAGCTGTCACTTCATCCCATTTCATTTCCTGTACCTTTAAAGTTTTTATTCTTTTACTTCTTTTATCCATTTAGCATCTTTATGTTCCACAGGATCTTCATAGATGCACCTGGTTCTTCTTTTTTTGGCGGTCTTTCAATTCCTTTTACCTTGTTTTCCAATTCTCTAACACTTTTTGGGTCATCAATAAATTGTTTATTTTTGTACTTTTCCTTTGTATTTCTCTATGTATCTTCTAAGTTTTTCCACCTGTGCTGAAATTTTTAGTTCATTTGCAATGTTTATTGCTTTTATCGCACCTATCTTCCTTAGTATTTTTGTTGATCTATTCTCTCTTCTATAGTCTTGTAACAGTGACATGTCTTGTTTTTAATTGCTTTATATTTTTCTTTATTCGATACTTCCATGATGGTATTCAATTAATCCCCTTCCTTTCCTTCACTACCTTGTGTTCTTGTGGTAGAACTTTATCAGTTATTGGTTTAGCTGCACAGTAATATATCCTGTTTACTTCTGTTATATCGCACGGATCTCTATGGACAGTCTTAATTATTCTGTTCATTTGTTTTATCAGACGTCTGACTTTGTCCGTTTATTTCACTGATCTTAGTATATCAATCTATGCCTATTAAATCAAGCAACTCTTATTTTCTAACAGACTGAGGGCACATCCTTCCTTCATTTCCCATTTCCTGTGGGCATTCTATAGCATCTTCCTGTGGCATCTTCTCTTCAGTTTCATCCTGTGCCATCCGTTGCTGTGTCACATGGGACCTCACTGGCCTATCACTCCTCAACATTGACTGCATCAGAGTTTTCACAGTTTCCTGTTCCTTCCCTTGCTGTCTAGCTTCAAGTGAGCATTTATACTGCTTTCCTGTGGAAGGCCGTAGCTTCAAGTGAGCATTTATACTGCTTTCCTGTGGAAGGCCGTAACCTATCTTGATATGGCACCTACTAATTGCTTCCTGTTCCACTGGTTTCCCCTTAATTTGGATATGCATTGCTCAATCCTGTTGTAGTGCTTTCTTGGTTAGATTTTGTTTACTGAATCCTTCATTTTGCAGATGTTTCATAACCTCAATTTCTGTTTCTTTAACTTCTGTATTACTAATCTCCTTTTCTACTTAGGAAGTCTTTCTTTTTGTGTTGTAAAGTTTTCCATACCCAGATCCCTTTACCTTTATTTCTCTTCAAATATCTTTGGTGCTGCTCTTTTTGTATTGGTTAGTTTTGCTTTCTGCTTGCATAAATATTGCACCATATTAAATCTCTCTTCCTTTCACCCCGTCCATATTTCTTCTTCACGTCTCCTGATCTTCCTTCTGCTCTTTATTCTGGGGACTCACTCCATCATGCTGTGATGTAGTCTGTGTTAGACCTTCTACATTAAATCCTCACTTCGCAGGCACTCCATAAGTTCAACTTCTATTTTTAACTTCTGCTTTACTAATCTTTTTTACATTCCATTTTTGTGATTATTAATATTTTTTATTGTGAAATTTTCCATAGCTGGATGCCTTTGCATGTATTTCTCTCTTAATTTCTTGGCTTTCTCCTTTGCGTAAATATTTCACCATATCAAATCCCTCTTTTTTCCCATGTCCATACTTTTCAAACATATCTGTTTTGTTTACTTTTTCACACTTCTCAGATGCTTTTCCAAACAGATAAAAGTTCTTGATCTATGTACTGTTTTTCAAAAATCTGTTGTATTAATTAATGCAAATGTTCGTTTGAAGCTTCTGATAGTTTTTCCTTTGGAAAGTTTTTTTTATTTCCTCTAATTTATCTCAATCTTTTTGTATATCCTCTGTCTGGAAATTCTGTGTTTTTTGCATAATAGTAACAGTACATCATTTCTTTCTTATCCTCAGTGGTTCAGTCCATCATCTTTATGGCTCTTCTTTGGCCTGTCAGTTTTTGTGGACTGCTACTTTCTTCTACAACAGAGGGGCCACCCTCCCCCTGGGCCTAGCCTGACCCCATTGTAGAAATGTTTCTGTATTTTGAGTATTCTACACCGTGATTTTTTTTCCAGTTCTGGCACCAGTGCACCTACCAGGATTGGGCACTTTTTATCCTGGGTCTTGTGCACCCAGCTATCTTTTTTTTTTTTTTTTTTTTTGTTTTTTTTTTTTTTTTTTTGTTTTTGTTTTTGACTTGCTTCTGTCCATGATATATGCTATATAAATGCAGTCTGTATATCTGTGTCGCCTTGGTGAGATTTTGTGAAAAACAAGGTCCACCTCGTGAAGGTACTCGCCAAGACTTGATAAATTCAGTCTCAGCAATACTACTCTCCTTTGCTTGCTGACTTTTTCTCTCTCCTTTAGACCCCTATGCAGGTCTCCTATGCAGGAAAGTAGATCATTTGGTAGATTTGGGAGATACAGTAAGGAGGACGTCCAACCAAGAGCTGCATGGATTGCCTGTGAGAAAATCTGTGACGGTCATGCATGACTTTCAGAAAAGCTTGGATAGTGGCTCTGAATTGAGAGAGTTAGCAACAGTTGATGTGACAGCCTAACCCTACATAAAAATAGGGAGAAAGGGAGGAGGTGAACCCTACATAAAAATAGGGAGAAAGGGAGGAGGTGATAATGATGAAGAAAAACATGAGCTGAAAACTGTGTGATGCATTCTGGTGCCAACTGTTGCAAGCTAGTCCAAATAAATGACTCTAAAGACTGAAACTGGAGAGTATGAACATTAGAAGCAAATTAACAAAAAAGGTGTAAAAATGAAGCTTGTCGAATGCATTGTTATGGCTAATATACATGTCCAGATATAGGTGTGAATTAACTGCATAAAGGTAGCCCATTTTACATATACAGTGTTTTTAGATTCTTGAACTGATGCAGTGGACATCACTGCTTGCTGGTTGGTTCGCACTTTAACTCATGTCAAGGTTTATATCTTCAGATTTTCTTAAGATGATATTGCTGTATGCAGGACCAATTAATTTCTAGGTATGTAGATAATCTCTCCAAACTGTATTACATTTGATCTTTCTGACTGAAATGAGATGGGCCTAGAAAATGAATAGTGCACGAATTTCAACTGAAGGAAGGAAACCAAATAATCCATCTTACAAAAATGATCCCAGTGCTGTAATTCATCCCCTTTATTGTCTTCACTAGAAGAGCCTTTGTTGCCTTTCTCTCTCTATTCATTTATGTATTGCGTTTATCTTAGTTTATTCAGTTGTTAACCTAATGAGTCGGGTGTTAAAAGACTTATTTTTTTTTTTCCCCCATCCACAAGTTTTTCAGTTTTTGAAAATCCATTTTTAGTGGCAAAATGCATTAAATATTTGAAATATTTAACTTGGTAATTAACTTGGTAATTATGCAAGATTGTATAAACGTGATGTTAATTCAATAGTCAATGTATAACCATGCATAGAATAGTTACTCTGTGATTACAGTGAATAGGTTTATGATGCACTAAAATTTAAACTTTTTTTATATTTATGAGGAGTGGTGAAATTAAAGTGGATTATCCAAAAAGTGAAAATTTCCATAGGAAGTGAATTCTAGATAGGGGCATGTTTAGAAATTACCTTTTTGGTAGTGTATGAAACAGTCCTGGCCTCTGTTGTGTTTAGTATGAAAGTCCCATTGATAGGCTACAGTACCAAAGATAAAGGTGAACATTATTGTAGTTTATCAGAGTACAACACATATTAAACTCTGTAGAAAAAGAGGGTAAAGCCCTGGATGACCTTGGTGAACTGTCTAGGGGTGTGGGGGGTGAGTAAACAGCCATTGCTGTCACATCCCTTTGTAGGAAGGGATGATAACTTTAATATGATGTCACCAAACAAGCAGATCTTTGCAAGCAGCGATGCCCAGGAATCTGGAACTAGTACTGCCAAGCTATTGTGCAGCAGTCTTCATGTCATATGGTTGGAGGTATGCATACAGAAAGAGGAAGCCAGTGTAGCCTCGTGGTGATGCAAGTGCCCATATCTACTCTCAGGATATGGTTAGAGCTAAAAGGAGATCTCCTGTACTTTATTATGTTTTATTCCGCTCTTATGCTTTTACTGCCTTTCTTGGGCCGAACCTGAAAATGGACCATATGAATTGGTGCTCTGCTCTGGTTAAATTAAAATAAGTAAAATCTCTACTTTAACTGATCTGAGTAGTGGACAGCTTTCAAGTTGCTCATTGGCCTGAGGACAATTAGTGTTTGCCCTTAAAACACAGGTGGCTGTACTGTTGGGAGGAATGAAGTTGATCTTGGTCCATTAGGATTAGAGCACCACCAGGTGAAGCAAATGGTCATTTCAGGATGAAGACTAGATGAAGTGGGATTGGAGGGACCAAAGTATTTTCATGACTGCTTAGCTGATGTCAGCCCAGCGATTGCAGTCACCCCATGACCCATCCATTCTAAAGAGTGAGGTGCCAATGAAGTTGCCATCCTCTGTAGAGTGGGGCTCCCCTTGCAGGTTAATGTAGAACCAATGAGGTAAAGAGCAGAATTGGGTAGGGGCAAGAAACTTGATGGTTAGGAAGCATGAAGAGCAAAAAGCACATAGAATAGCACATAGAATGGAGACATGATAAAATCAGCAAAACGTGACCAGTGTTGCTGGAACTGAATTCACCCTCAAGTCTTGGTGAGTATCTTCACAGGGTGGGCCATGTTTTCCACAAAATCTCACCAAGATCACACTAATATGGACTGTAATTCATATAGCATATATCATGGACTGAAGTAGGTTAAAAAAATAAAGGAGAGAGCTGGGTGCACAAGACTCTGGATAAAAAGTGCCCAATCCTGGTAGGCAAACACTGGTACCAGGACAGGTGCACTGGTACCAGGACTGGAAAAAGAGTGTAGAATCCTCAAGACACGGAAATATTCCTACAGTGGGGCTAGGCCAGGCCCAGGAGGAGGATGCCCCCCCCCCCCATTTGTAAAGGAAATAGCAGTCCACAAAATCAGAAAAACTGATAGGCCAAAAAAGAGCCATAGAGACGATAGACTGGACTATTGAGGATAAGAAAGAAATTGTGTATTGTTACTGTTATGCAAGAAGCCCAGAATTTCCAGACAGAAGAAAGACTAAGAGAGAAATTAGAGGAAAGAAAAATACTTCCACAAGAAAAACTGCCAGAAGCTTCAAATAAAAATTTGTGTTCCTTAATGCAACAGATCCATGAAAAACACTATATAGATCAAGAAACCTTGTGCCATTTGGAAAAAGAACAACATTTGGAGAAGTTTGAATGGTATAAAAAAGAAATATGGACTTGGGGAAAAAAGAGAGAGAGATCTGATATGGTGCAATATTTATGCAAAGGAGAAAGCCAAATTAATCAACACAAAAAGACAGCCCCAAAGATATTCAAAGAGAAATATAGGCAAAAACATACAGATATGGAAAATTTCACAATAAAAAATATAAGATCAAAAGGAATGTAGAACAGAAAATTAGTAAAGTATAAGTTAAGAAAAAAGAAACTGAAGTTATGGAATATTTGTGAAGTGAAGGATTCATTGTAGAGAGTCCAACACAGGTCCTATCGCAGCATGATGGAACAACTAGTCCCCAAATTAAGGAGAAACAAGAGGAGCAGAAGAGATCTGAAGAAGAAATATAGACACTGGAAAAAAAAAGGGATTTAATATGCTGCAATATTTATGCAAAGAAGAAAGCAAATATAATCAATGCAAAAAGATCAGCACCAAATGAAGAGAAATACATGCAAAGACATCTGGATATGGAAAATTTTAGTAATGGAGAAGCGAAAACAATAGAAGCTGAGGTTATGGATTTACCCGCAAAGTGAAGGATTCGACTCTGATAACGCAACAGGAATCTCCCATAGGAAACCAGTACAAAGGTTCAGTTTTTGCATTACAGCAAGGGAAAGAACAGGAAACTGTGGCAACTACGACGCAGTCAATGCCATGGAGTGATAGGCCAGTGAGTTCCCATATGAAAGTGCAATAGATGACGCAGGGTGAAACTGCATGGCACAGGAAGCAGCTCTGGAACTTTCTATAGAATTAATACAGGAAATGGCGAACAAAGACTGTGCCCTCAGTTTAGAAGAAAATGATCTAAGAGAAGAGTTATTTGATTTAACAGCGATAAACGTATATTAAGATCAATGAAATAAATAGACTGCAGAAAGTCAATAAAAGCCAGAAAGTTAAAAGTCTGATAAAACAAATGAACACAGTAATTAGGACTGTCCATAGAGATAGAAGTAAACAGGACACACTGCTGTGCAGCCAAATTAATAACAGATGAAGTCCTACCACAAGAACACAGGGTAGTAAAGGAAAGGACAGGTAGAAATCGAATGCCATCATGGAAGTATCAAATACAGAAAACTAAAGGGTTGGGAGGGTGGCCTAGTGGTTAAGGTGTTTGCCTTGCAAACACAAGGTACAGGGTTTGAGTCTCACAAGGGATAATTGGCTAGGCTTAAAAATGTCTCGAAAGGGCAGTTAGCCTAGTACTAACCTATGAAGCCTATGAATAAAGCAATTAAGACTAGGTGTCACTTCTAAGAGTGTAGAAGAGGGAACAGGTCAACAAAAATACTCTGACATGATGAAAGCTATGCGCAGTATTAGAACAGACCAGGATCTATCATGTACTATCACAAATAAACTATAAAAATATCAGCACCAGCAGAAAAACTTAGATACACAGATAAATATAAAGGCAAAGTACAAAATAAGCAATTTATTGATGACCCAAAAACGTTGAATTGGGAAACAAGGTAAAAGGAATTTGAATTGAATTAAAGACCACCGAAATAGATACATTTTGGAGAAGTGTTTATGAAGATTCTGTAGAACATAACAAAGATGTTAAATGGATCAAAGAAGGTAAAAAGAATAAGAAGTTCAAATGTATGGGATATGGAATAGGATGAAGTAATGGCCAGAGAGATTGAAATAGGTTAAGACAAGCCTCTAACTGCACAAAGCCACGAATAAGAACTAATTGTTTGCGCACCCCCGACCAGACACCAGCCTGGCTAACACGAAAAACAGTGTTCTTATTTAAAAATTGAACCTGCAAGCTACCCTAAAAAACTATAGATGTATAAACTATATACTGGAATTGATGCCGACAGAGTTAATGGTCATTTAGAAGAAAACTCAATTATGGCAATAGAACAAAAGGGTAATAAAAGAAAGTCATATGGAACAAAGTATCATTTGTTAAAGTCATAGTGGAGAACTGTAAAAAGGGGAAGAATCTAAACATGGCATGGATAGACTGCAAGTAAGCATTTGACAGTATCCCACATTCATAGATAAGTGCTTAAAAATGTACGATAACACCCTACACTGATGGTCACTACATCGCAGCGACTGTGAAACCATGACGAACTGCTTTGCAGTTAAGCCATGATAAAGGGCAGGTAAAGACATGCGTCTGGAGTGTTTCTCCTTGGGCCTCCACTGAAAATTGGCTTTGTTCCAAGTTGGACTTTCCTGGTTAACAAATGTTAAATAAATAAATTAAAAAATATATTCCAGGGTTCTAAATCCGAAGGGGGGTATTCTAGGGTAACTCTGTCACCGCTGCTCTTTTGCTGTGCCCGTAATCCATTAAGCTGTCTGCATAACAGGTTAGGTCATGGCTATAATTTGGCTCCCAAAAAGCAAACAAATGTAAAGACTTCTCATCTTCTCTTGATTTAAAACTGTGTAGTTCATCAGATGTGGAACTGAAAGTACAACTGCAAGTAGTCAAAACTTTTTGAGATGATATAAGAATGTCATTTGGTCTTGATAAATGTGCAAAAGCAACCTTTAAAACTGGAAAGCTGCAGCAACGAGAAAACATCAGTTTGGGACACGAATGTGATTGGAGCTTTGAGCAAGAGGGAGTGTATAAATAATTTGGGAATTGATGAAGGCTCAACAATAAAACATGAACAAATGTGAATAAAATTCAGTAAAGAATATTTTAGAAAACTAAAATTAATCCTGAAAATGGTGATCTAGGAACAAAGTTCTAGCTATGAAGGCTCAACAATAAAACATGAACAGATGTGAATAAAATTCAGTAAAGAATATTTTAGAACACTAAAATTAATCCTGAAAATGGTGATCTAGGAACAAAGTTCTAGCTATAAACCAAGTTGCTCTTCCTGTCCTAACTTACAGTTTTGGAGTGAATGACTAGACCCAAAAGGTGTTGGATAGGTTAGACAGGAAAACAAGAAGGGATGCTTCATGCTCCTTGAATTATCTATAAAAATCTGTGCATACCAAGATTATATCTTCCCCATTCCATAGGAGACATGGGCTTCCTTGGAATTGATTACACACATAGATCTGCAATTTTGGGACTGCATACATATCTGCTGACATCACAAGAGCCAAACATAGTGAGTTTTGAAACATGAGGAGAGTAAATCTAAGATTACTTCCCTTCTTAGTCTATCAGAAGCATATCAGCATCGTGGGGATGGAAATCAAACCAGAAGTATATAAAAATCGGGCAGCAGTTGAATGGTACCATAAAACAAAAAGAATATAAGGTGAAGGATCAGATATGGCAAGAAATATGGAAAATGCATAAATTATAGTTGCGAGAATAGAAAACTCCCGCAACAACCGTATGTTGATCAGGATCGAAGGCAAGAATAGTTAAGGAGAGGTGAATTCAAACCAAAAGATGAAAGGTTAATATTGGTGGACCAAGATAGTGGACAAATGCACATGTTGCTTTAAAAAGCCCATTGAACACGTGGGAGAAACTGACAAATTGTAGGTTTTGTAAAACAGAACTGGAAACTGTTGCAATATTTGTGCTGGTTGTGACACACTAATGGCAAAAGAGCTGTATACTGAAAGGCATAATGGGGCAAGACTTTTACACTGGGAATTATGCAAACATTATAATATTAAAGTAGCAAAACATGATTCACAAAGCATCATAGAAAATGATGAAATCTACATCACATGGGATCTCTTATTACCCACAGTTCAAAAGATAGAGACGAGAAAACCAGATTAGTGGTCAATGAAAAGACAAAACTAGCATTGATAATCCTTCACCCAGTGACTACAGCGTCTTGCGTACAGCAAGAGACAAAATCCTAAAATATCAGGATTTGCAGGCAGAAACGAGCAGTGTGGAACAAAGATACCCAGACAGTTCCAATAGTGGTAGGAGCAATGGGTCTTATAAAAAAGAATCTACAAGCGTATTTAGATACGTTACCAATATATGTAATTGTATGAATTGCAGGAGTCATTACTGGGCACATTGCGGGTGCTGCGAAAAGCACTTCTGGTTGACATCAAAGATTGAAACAATACTGATATCATCAACTTTTATGATTCTTTGGCTTGGGAATAGGGTCCGTTCCTGTCAAGGTATTAGAAACCCAAAATATTTGGAGAAATTAAAAAAAATTGAAAATGTATTTATCATTTTTTAACCAGTTAAATGGTCTGGTCAGTAGATTCTTCTGTACCACAGCCCAGGCCACAAGGGAAAGGATAAATACACTGGGTGTAGATAGATAGATTGCCACTTATCAACCAACATCTTTTTCAGAGGTGAAAGGAAAACTGAGCATCAGGAGAAAAATACACTTGGGTGTGAAAATAGCATACAGACTCCACATAGATATGACAGGTGTGAACCCCCCAAACTGTAGAGCTACAAGACAAAAATCTTACTGCGACTGCACTATGCTGTCTTATAAGCAGAAAAAGAGTACAAATGGTAGCTTATGCTAAGGTGGTTTAGGGAGTAAGAAAAAGAAAAACACACACTACACACTGATAAGGTCTGCATTATTTCATTCAGCTGCAGCATTCCCAAAGTGCAGCCGAATGAAACAGTCCATCAGAATTCACCCAGCAAACCTCCGAAATGGCAGTTAACTTGAGTTTTGCAAGAGTTCAAGTCCAACACTTGCAAGCAGTGTGCTAGTACCGTTTTTTTTTCCCTGTTGCACTGTGGTTTGACAAACCTCCAATACAATGACATGAATGGAACTTTGATATAATACCAAGAGGCTAGAAATATGGAGGGAGAGAAGTGATCAAATTAAATTGTGCAGAGGTTGCCAATATGAAAGGATAGGCAAGGTAGATAAGTAAATAAGGAGAAAGTGAAACTCCTAAGCAACTGGGAAAGGAGTGGATGTTAGAAGATGGTGTAAAGAGATGAGGAAAATGGGAGGACAAAGGAAGAGAGGAGGTGGGAGTCAATGAGTGAAGAAATTATGGCAGTTTACTTTAGGACACACTACCTTTGCTCATACAGAGGTGGCCAGTGCAGACACTTGACTTCCATTTTGATGGAACTGTGAAGTGTGGTGGTTATGATGTGTTTATTGTTTTTATTTCTGGGAACAATAAAAAAAGTAAAAAAATTTAAAACTCTAATATTGAGCATTACTGACGTAAGAATGAAAGTCTATACACATCCAGCAAAGAGGCTGACCCCCGTTGTACACAATTTGAATTTCATCTGCTTTGTATCTCTATTTGGGGGCAAAGCCCCCCCCCCCCCAATGAATTAGGCTGTCTATTCTTTTAATCTCTCATCTTGTTAAGCGCAGCTTATAAAATAACTACACAAACTATAATTACAGTGGCAACCCACTTAACATAGAGGGTGGGGCTTGCTGTTAGGCATCCCGGTGTGTCATACTATAAACAATCGCCAAAGTGATAAACCTAATGGCGTTGAGTATAAGAATACTGTGCGATTCTGAAGTATCAGCATTTACCAGATGAACAATGAAGAGCTTTAAAACCTGCTCTTGGGGGGAAAACCACGTGCCTAACTGTCCAGAGACTACTTGTTGGTCCAGCGACAGCCACACAGAATGCAGGGAAAATGGTCCTTGGTTCAATCCCCAGGTAAGGATCATTTGCTAATACAGCACTAGGTTAATGGTTTATTCTTCACTGGATGTTGTCTTGAAAATCATTATGATGGTTTCCTAGCCAAGAGAAGAAACTGTCCTTGGGGGAAGCCAGGTGTCTAACTTTTAGAGGCTGTTTGTTGGTCCAGTGGTAGTGACAACTGTAGGGAATACAGGAGGGGGTTCCTGGGTTCAGTTCCCAAACCAGTATCTGCTTTTTCCTTACCTGTCCAGTTGTTTGAACAAATATGCTGAGTTTATTCCAAGGCCTGGGATCAGTCACACTGAAGGTTGCATCAGCACTGCTTGCAGATAGGCTTCATTTAGCATAAACATTTGAAATGTATCATGGGACGCAGTAAAGTGTCTGGCACTTGTATGATGCCTTAAATAGTAAGAAACTAGTATATTCAAGTCTGTATTTAAGTCCTGGCCATTGGAATGCATGCCATCACTAATACTGACATTTTCTTAGCCGCCTTATTGTTTGGAGTGAATTTATTTATTTATTTTGCATGACGTATCAAATTGTTTGATTGGATGTTAACCAGGTAAGTGAACTAGTCCAAATGGGCCGCTTCAACTACAAACTGGGATGGTGTTGAAAGAAGAAAAGTAATGCAGAGTAAACATAACCTGTCTACAAGCATTCTATGCAAACCACTCTTTCAGTTCTGGCACAGATGCATGTCTGCTATAGATGCTGATGTGACCCTATTCCTACACAATTCTGTATCTACACTTGTACGACAAGA
Organism: Protopterus annectens; assembly: GCF_019279795.1. NCBI lineage: Eukaryota > Metazoa > Chordata > Ceratodontiformes > Protopteridae > Protopterus > Protopterus annectens. The sequence continues at coordinate 170,379,822 of NC_056746.1, read as the reverse complement.
TAATGGCCAGAACCGTTTCCAAGTCTTAATAAACTAATCTAAGACTAGTAGCATATCGTGGCTAACTATAGAGTCTGTTGTATGACACACTACCCCAGAGGTGTCTCGAAGCAGCCCTTGATTCTCTTGTTCTAGAACTAAATACCATTACTAGCAATTTCACTTATCCATTTGTAATGCAAATAAATTTCTACAGCGTTTCCTAGATTTCTTCAAAGCCATCTCACTTGACCATGTGTTGCTCCCCCCACTACCAAGTAGAGGGCACATATTGGATTTGGTCATCAGACATTGCACCATTATTTTTTGCATCTGTATGTACCCCATCTTTAATAAGGGCTGACCACCATTTGATCGCCTTTAAAGTACCCAAACCTCTTTGTTTTTGGAGATTTCTCTAAAGCAAACTTGCTGCACCTAACTGACCTGATGTGATTCAAAAGCTCCTCCACCCCTTGAAGACCCTGTAACCAACCAATACTCCAAATTATCAGCCCTAGGGCCTATACAAGCCTAGCCATAACAATAACCTGGCTATTTCTTCCCACACTATTTACTTCCCTGGACCCCTGTCTAGCAGGGTGACTGACGTGATCCCCGGGGTGAATTTCCTTTCTCCCTCCCATCCAATTATCAAGGTTCCTTTGAAGAGGGCCAAGTAGGCGCTCTGCTTGACATGTATGGGCAGTCTCTTCCAGAGTCTGGGGAGTCTCTGGGTCAGGAACCTATCCCTCCAGCATGTTTTGTTTTATTGTGATAACAAGGTTTAGATCCCTGGAGCGTGTGGCTCTGAGGGATTGGGATTTCTTTAAGTGTAGCATGTCCAACAGCCCTGGGTTTGACATGGTCTTGTATGTTAAGCAGAAATCACCTCGGAGTAGACTATATGCGACAGAGTATAGCTGGAGTTTTTTTTTAAGGCGGTCTTCATAGGGCATCTGCTTTAGGCCTGTGATTTTTTTTTTTTTTTTTTTTTTTTAGTGAGGTATTTCTGCAGCCTTTCCAGTTGTTGCAGATGTCTTGAGAGGTACCTACCAAATGGAGTGTTGTATTCTATAATGGGTCTAATGAGGGAGGAGTACAGTGGGACAATGACCTCCATTTTTCTGGATGAAAAGCCCTTAGTGATGAGGTGTGCCACATAGAAGGATTTCCTGACTGTTGTGGCGATGTGGTTATTGAAGGTGAGACCACTGTCCACCTGTGTCCCCAAGTCTGTTATCACACTTTCAGTGTTTAGTGTACTGCCACCTATGTGGTAGTTCACGGGTACATTTTTTTTCCCAAATGGGATAACTATACATTTCTTGGCATTGATCTTGAGTCCATGGCTCTGGCACCAAGCATCTGTTTCTGTAAGGCCCTTTTGTAGAGTATCCACATCATTTGGGGATTCAATAATGGCTCCCAGTTTACAGTCATCTGCGAACTTTGTTAGCCAGAGTCCCTTAGTGTTGGCCTGTACTTCAGAGAAGTAGATGCCAAACAAGAGAGGTTCCAGGACTGAACCCTGAGGTACTCCACTTGTCACTTGTCTGGAGCTGGATTTTGGAGTCCGCTACTTTTACAGTGTGAGTTCTGTTAGTAAGCCATTTGGCAACCCATTGAGTGACGTAGGGATTAATGCCCAGCTTAGTAAGTTTATCTATAATTCCAGAGTGGGGGATGGTGTCATAGTCCTTGGCGAGGTCCAGATAAGCTATGTGGACTGCCTTACACTCGTTCACAGCTCTGGAGACTGATTCGAAGAAGTCAGTCAGGTTCAGGAGACAAGATTGGCCCTTCATGAACCCAAACTGGGCAGTGTCCAGTGTTTTAAGGTTGCCAATGTCTTTGTTTATAAGTTCCATGATATTTTCCATGGCCTTGCAGATCAGGCTCGTCATACTGATGGGAGGTTAGTTCCTGGAATCCAAAGTGGATCCATGTTAAATTTTAGGAACAAATCCACATGATGGACCCCTAGTATAAACAATCTAGGTATAACATTTTGTCATATACTCCTGTTTAAAGTGGTCGAGCATACATACATAAATGGCATGATCAGAAAATAAGGTATGCATTTATGTATGTGTGTGTATGTATGTATTTTTTGCATGGGACAATTCTCCTTGCACCCTGCTAATAATGTATACCAACGCCAAACTCACTCTATAGTAGGAAAAAGGCCAATTCCACAGTCCCTGCTAGAGCTCATTCTCGCACTAAAAAAAAAAAAAAAAACTAGTATTTGACATCAGCCAATATTCAGTTATATGTACTGGCTATGTTTTTTGTTTTTTTGTTCAAACAGATTAACTTTCGACAAGTGATATATAATCCAAACTACATAAAAAAAGCCTCTTGTTCCAAAACTGAACTCAAGAAATTGGAAATAAAGTGAAATCCACCATGGCTATGTGAACTGAAAATTACCACCACTAGCGATTACAACCGTAAGTCCTTCAACTATGTTGGGAATCTTGACACCGAACACTTCACGAAGTGGTATAATCCAAAACAACACGCGGCCAGATAAAATAATAATCTTTAAGGTTAAGCGCTTTCATCCCCTTAAAGCTAGAGACTTCTTCAGAAACTATGTTAGGAATCTTAGTAACTGTTTTGTGCATTGGCTTCCCCTCACTTTTTTATATTATTTATATCTCCCCTGGGAAGCACCTCCATACAAGTTTTAAAGGCTATTTCTAAAATAAAAACACTGACTATGTGGGATGTGACAGTGTGCTAAGATGTTTTTGTCAGTAGGGAGCACTGTCTCACAGATCCACTCCTGTGTCTGTTTAGCCTCGGACTCTCAAATGGCTTTGTGCCAGAGGCATGGAGAACAGCTGTGGACATCTTGGCTCCTGTAGACCACTAAGCTTTACCACCTGTGTCTGCAAAATGATGGAACACAGCTTTATAGGCCTTATAAGCAACAATATTAGCAGCTTAAAATTTCTCACCTGAACAAATTTGGGTTTGTGAATGTTATGTCCTGCATGCTTGACCAAGTGAACTTCTTTGTAAAAGTCCTAAGTCCAAAAGTACAAGGGCAAAAATACACAAATGGCATACCTTGATCTGGCCAAGGTCTATGGCCCCACACTGTGGTGTAGACAAACTAAATGTAAATCCATATGTAACCTGCTGAATAGCAAAGTAGCCCACAGGGAAAACCCACCAAATCTAGAATAGTGGCACTATGCCCATGGCAAGACTGGTTCCCAGAGAGGTCCCACAGCTCTCTATATTGGGGCCACTCCTATTTGGTATCTATTTCTTTGTTCTCAAACTGTTGTCAGTGGTCTGTGGCTAACCACGTTAGCAGATGACTGCTGTCATTTGACTATATTGAGGACTGTATGCTCATACAAGAGGTTCTATCATTTTAATAAACACTTCTCGCTGGACCTTGGTCTAAGATTAAATGCAAAATGTGTTGTGACCCTTGGAAAACACAAGCACCATTGTACCTACCACAACACTAGTGCCTCCCCAACAAAGCCCGTAAGGCGAAGCACATATTATTTTAGTTATAGGTCACTGTAGTGAGACATACAGACGTCCCACACACCAGGTTGGACAAGAAGGTTACGGTCAGCTGTCTTGTCAGGTGCCAGGATTCATCAGATCATACATGTACTCAACAGCAAGTACTGTTATGATTGTCATAGTTCATGTGGGTATGAACAACTTGAGATGTACCTCATTGGACTGTATGAAGAGAGACATTGATTTGAGCTCTTTTAATATGTCGCAGGCAGGTATGTTCCTAGCCTTGAGCAGCATCTTACCTTCGCCAAGAATGATACCACAGTATAAACAGAAAATGATTGACTTCAGTAATTGGCTTAGTTTCTGGGTCATTCTAAGTGGATCCAGTTCCTAACCGCCCCAGATGACATGGTTGACAGACCATGCTGCTCAAGGCCACAGAGTACCCTGTCTTGCAAGGTTACAATGCCTTCCACACCTGCAGACCGCAAAATGAATGTTGAGGAGTATCTGTCTTCAATGATAAATATGCCTCTAGACTGGTTGTACATGATAACTCTCTGGAGTTGCTCCAAGTTGGAAGGACCCCCCCCATGTCGTCATTAGCTACAAGGTCCCCTCCATGAACCAAAATGCCCACAGGTCTTGTATGGACCTACTTGAGTCAATCCAAATACAACCTAACACCCTAGTCATTGGTGACTTCAACTATCCCTCCAACTGAGAAACCTGTACGATCCCAAACATACTCGCACAAGAGTCTCTGGACTTTATCTCGAATTCCATGGAAAAAATAGTACAAAGCCCCACAAGGAGCTCAAATATTCTTGATCTGCCCTCACCAACATGAGTGGACGTTGCATCACCCCAAGTTTAGAGCCCTCACTGGTCAAATCCATTCATATGTCTGTCTCATTTCTCTCTCTCTTCTGTTTTATTTTAGAGTAATCCATCCTGGGTGCTCCCTCCCTGCCTATATATTCAAAAGAAAGATCTCCTGCTTAAACCTAGAACTCCCAGATTTTGCCTGCTAGCCTGGGTCTCTTAAGCAACCTACTGTGAGGACTCCCTTTAACATACTGTGTGTGAATGTATGTAGTCAAAGAAATTACCTCTAAACTTATTATTTAGTTACTACTAATACCCATTTATTGTACTTGTATGCCCTCCCGAGTGTGCGGTCTTTCAGCAGCCTGCCGCAAACTGTTTGCTATTGCCCCCCCCTCCAATCACTAAACCCGTCAAACCTCTTGGTTCCACCCAAGACCAATGTATCTCTTCTGCCTATTATCCTTTTCTACCACTTTTTACCGCTAGGTGGCAGCACCTTCACACAGCATACCTAGTAAGATTATATTTCTTCAGTGACCTCGGTACCTAACGCTGACTGTGCTGTCCATTTTTAAAATATACTCCCTACCCCCTTTACTTTTTATATATCCACTCCCTCCTTGCTATGTCTCACTCCTTTTTTTTTTTTTTTTTTTTTTTTTTTTTTCCACCTTGTTAGCCTAGTTTCTGTGTTCCCTTATAGTATTCATTACTTACCCACTTACCTTCATTATTGGATACCTATTAATTTTTTTTTTCTGATCCTCTATCTTTACTTGCTCTAACCCGCTCCGTTCGCCCTGCGGGCTCACTCCCCTCCCACCCCCAGTGCACCTAACCTTATACTCCTCTAGCTACACTCCCCCCCCCCCCCCAATCAACCAACCACTAATTCCTTCCCATTAGGTACCACACCTCTACTTCCTCCTACACCTTAAAGCTACTTTACACCTTATATGACCTCACTCTACCTTCTCCACTCGAACCATACTTATTAATAACCTATATACACTGTTCTGCCTTTCTCTCCTACAACTTCCTATACTGTACCTTATAGCATACTCTCTCCCTCAATCTATTCCATCTCTTATCTGCATCCTCCTGATTGCCCAAATGCATAAAACTATTTACACATACCTACTACTCATAACTATCCTAGTTCCACTGCTTATTCCCTACACTCTAACCATCTATTAACATTCTTCACTTTGTGTTTGCTGGTGGGTAAGGTGAAGTTCACTATATTCTCAAGTAAACTCCCCCAACCACATAAACATAACCTCTACTTCCACCTATATACTTCCAGAATATAATAGATCCACCCACATTATCTATTTCCAAGGCAAGAAAACCCAAAATAACTATTATAAAATCATAATGCTTATGCAAATACCTCAACAACGCCCCCTATTAGATGGTGACATTCATTCAAACCCTGGCCCTATAAATAAAATTACCAAGGAACCACAGAACCAAACTTTCGATACCCATACCCCAAAAAGACCCCCTAACTCTCTCCTGATACCCATCTTAACATCCATAGGATAAACAGTAAAATAACCCACCTTCATACACTCTTAGAGGTACACTCATTTGACATCCTCTGTATTACAGAAACGTGGCTAAAGCCAGCTACTCAAGACCAGGAAATTACCCCTCCTGGACATTAACCTCTTGAGATGTGATCGGATGACCAAAAAGGGTGGGGGAGTAGCCATCCTCTACAAATCCAAACTTCGCGTACCTACCCTCAAACACCAATGTGGAAATCCTTAGTGTCAAACTTCAAATCAAAAACTGTAAATCTATCTACATAATTTGCTCCTATCTGCCCCCTGGAAATAATATTAACACACTGGAAAATATCCTATGTTGCCTCTCCACTCGCCTACCTCAGGAAACCGTAGTACTAGGTGACTTTAATATAGACTGGGCTACCTACAGCTCACCTAATCCTACCTCCCACATTAATCTATATGGCTTTTCCCAAATTATAACCACCCCTACTAGAATCCATAAACCTGGCAATAAATAAAGCACCCTAGACTGGATCCTTATAGTCACCCCAAAACATATAAACCAAGTATCCTTCTAGACTACTTTAGTGACCACTCTCTAACCTTTATAGTTAAACAAAAAATCCATAGCTCCAATCTAAATCTTTTCAAAACCTCACGCTCAAAAAAACACTTTAATTCAGAACACTTCCTAAATGAACTTAAGGCATGTGACTGGTCACCACTATATCATCTCTTCAACTGGATGAAGCAGTATCTTACTTTAATACAAAATTCCTACAAATCCTTGATTGCCATGCCCCCTCTCGCTCTGCCAGAATAAGGACCAAAACTGCTCCATGGCTCACTAAAGAAACCAGACAAAAGATCCTCCTACGTAATAAAATATGGGCCAAATGGAGAGCTTCCAAAAACCCAGCAGACCATCTTTACTTTAAGCAGTTATGAAACACCACTAAAAAAATTTCTGATCGACAAAAAAAACTTTTACCTTCACCTACAACAAACCCACCAGCATAAACCACAAAAGTTCTGGTCAGGCATTAACAAACTGCTTCAGCCAGGGCACTCCAGAACTCCCACCCCATCAGGTATAACCCAGAAAAACTCTAAGCAAATTGCTGACGCCTTCAACAGCTACTTCACCGAAGCTATTCAAACTCTAGCAAATACACTACCTGTTAGCACTAACCTGTCAGTCAGTATTAATAGCCCAGCTCCTTCTTTTCATCTTCAACCAGTACCAACATCACTCATCTGCTCCCTCCTTCAAAAACTCAAACCATGTACCCCTTCAGCTGACAGTCTACCAGCTGAATACCTACAAATTGCATCTAAAGCCATTGCCTATCCTATATCCATCCTTATAAATAGAACAATTACAGAAGGAACAATCCCCTCCATTTGGAAAGTCTCACACATCATCCCTCTGCATAAGGGTGGTTCCCCTACAGAGGTTTCTAACTTTCGACCAATAGCCTTACTCTCTCCAATAGCAAAAGCTACTCGTCCACCTTCTCTCTAATTAATAATTTACTTGCTGTCAGCATGGCTTTAGGCCTCGCCATAGAACAACCACTGCCTTGCTATCTTTTTCTGACTGTATTCATAAACATCGTAATAATAACACTTTCCTCTGCACTATTTATTGACCTGTCAAAAGCCTTTGACATGGTTAACCATCGCCTACTTTTTAATATACTAAAATCCCTATCTCTTGACCCACAGGCAATACTTCGGTTTAAATCATACTTGGATAACAGACATCAAGCTGTTCTCTGTGGTGGTAATTTATCCACACCCCTCCCTGTCAACATTGGAGTACCCCAAGGCTCCATATTAGGCCCTCTTCTCTTTTCAATCTTTATTAATTATCTTAACTCTAAAATTCCACAAGCCACCTGCATACAATATGCAGATGATTCAACTTTAATATGCTCTGCCAATTCTGTTTCCTCACTCCAGTCCCTCACCCAAACTGTATTTCATATTGTTGAAAATTGGCTCATTCAACATTGCCTCCTCCTTGTTTGTATCTTTCGGCTTTTCCCGGTTAGGGGTTGCCACAGCGGAACTCTGGTCCGCTAATGATTGGCAGTAGATTTTTATGTGCTGGCAAAACGCACAACCTTTACTGAAGGAATGCCCATTCATGCATGTCGCCACACAGAAGACGCTCTGAGAATCGAACGGGCAACTTCTAACTGTGAGACTACAACGCTACCGCAGCCCCACGACCGCAGCTACAACATTGCTTCCTCCTGAGCCCCAAAAAACTGAACCCAAAAAAAACTAAATCACTGCTTTTTGCTCTTAACCAAAGGTCTCCACAATGTCACTTCACAGTAACTTCTAACACTGGAACTACCATATCTCCAGATACTACAACCCGACTCTTAGGAATTACAATAGACCACAGCCTTAGCTATGATGATCATATTAATACTACTATAAAATCAGTCCACAGAAAACTAGGCTCCCTTTATCGAATTAAACCCTTCTTAACACCATTAGCTAGAACTACCATTGCCCAACCCCACCTTATCTCTACCCTGTTTTATGCCTCTGCCATTTATACCAACCTTAGCAAACTTGCAACCAGCTATAATAACATTGCCAGATTTGCTACTGGCTCCCCTTTTAGAACCCATCACTGTCACAACCTTAAACAGCTAGGATGGTTAGAACTGCAGAACCAACTACTTTCTCAACAACCGACTTGTTACCCAAAAGATTCTCTACCATCCTAAGAATACTCCAGTCCTCCCTAGTCTGATTACCCCATATAAAAATCTGGTAACGCTATGCTCTGCTAATAAGCTTCTAGTCTCCACTACTAAATCCAAAAACAAGGCTGGGGACTCGCTATTCTCCAACACAATGGGAAAAACCTGGAACCAGCTTCCTAAGGAACTCTCACTTTCTTCCACATTACCCTTCAAAAAATATCTTAAAAGAATATCTCAAAACGCACTGGCTATGTCCCTGCTCTAACCCTGACTAAAAATCTAATTCCCTATCTCCCACTCCTCTTATCTGCTGTGTTGTATTATGCCTATCTATTGTAACTAGAATGCTAACCACTTCCTAGTACTAAGACTTCCTCTCAGCACTGTTTCAAGACTTACTTCTCTAAAAGAACTCGCCCTCTACTGTACTGTAAGTAAGCATAAGTTTGTATGCCTGTAACCAGGCCTCTGATTTTAAAATAACTGTTCTTCGTATTTTTTTTTCTTTTTTGTATTGTATGTTATCTAATGTTTTTTTTTTTTTTTTTTTTCTAGGTAACTCTGTACACTTTTTTTGTCTAATATAAAGTAGTGTAATGTAACTTCCTTCTATTGCATATATTGTATGCTAAGATACTATTGCCTATATTGGAGCTTTTCTCCCCGGGCCTCTACTGAAAATGGACATATATCCAGCTACACCAGCCTGGTCAACAAATGTAAAAATAAAAATAAATAAAATAAGTCTGTCACATTTGAAGTAGCAATAACACAAGAACCCATCCAAGGAGAAGTCGGGTTAAAAAACTTCACCAAAGCAAACTATACCCTCCTAAGAGATGGCAGTAAATGATTTCCAAGTTTCAGTTACCACAGATGGCATTGATTACTATACTAAGGTATACACTGATGCACTGTACAAACATTTATACAAATGTGTAGACACAGCAATGCCTGATGGGATCAAAGCAAGATCTTCAAGAAAAAACAAGCCACCCTGGTAGGCATCTAGCATTAATAGATTATATAACAAGCGAAAGAAGGCATTGTCTAATATTAAAGCAAGGTACCAGCACTGCAAGAACACCCTCCTCAGCCTAAATAAGAAAACTTATAATATCCTCAAGGGATAGCTTTGAGAAAAATGTAGCAACCATAGCTAAGAATAACCATAAGGTATTTTTCAGCTATATCTGAAACCCAAAAGGTATGACTCAGGTGTGTTCTGAACTAGCTGTGGATGTATCGCACACACTGATCCTGTGAAAATAGCTAACCTGCTAGCAGACGGTTTGGTGAAAACTTCACCTCCCTTGTCCCTCACAAACATATCTCAAACCATGTCTTAATCGTCTCCTTCACCTGCATCTCTAAAGATGGTCATCAATGCTCTTTCCCAAGCCAGTAACAGCCTATGTGGGACCGAATGACATCCCAGGCCACATTCTAAATGTTCTAAAATGTGAATTAGCAATTCCATTAGGCATCCTTTTCAGCCACAGTTTGAGTACTGGTTTTGTCCCTGCTGAATGGAAAACAGTAACAATTATTCCCCTTCACAAAGGTGGTATATCAGCAGACCCGGGGAACTATAAATGTGTAAGGTTAACCAGCCTCCTTTGTAAGGCCATGGAATGAATCATCATGGACCTCCTAAACAAGGATATAGTGACCTCCTAACTGTTGATCTGACCCAGTTCGGTTTTGTCAAGGGTAGGTCATGCCTGTTAAACCTAGTGGCCATAGACAAAGGTGTATTTGTGCACAAAGCCTATCTTGACTTGGCAAAGGCCCCTGACACAATCCCACATTCTGGTACCATTAACAAACTTACCCAGCTGAATTTCAGCCCCTATGTTATCAGGTGGATTTCAAGCTGGCTCACAGACTGATCACACTCAAAGTGGGAGTCTTCACCTCAGCCAGTAGACCTGTCACCAGTGGACTTCAAGGGTCAGTGCTAGGGCCCCTTTTTGTTCGGAATGTACTTTTCAGAAGTTTAGGCCAAAATAAAGGGGCTGTGGCTCATCAAGTTTGCTGATGACTGCAGATTACAGTAGGTGCAATCATTGGATCCACAAATGGTGTTAGTGTACTTCAAGAGGAACTTACAAAGACAAGTGATTGGTGCCAAAGCCACGGACTTGAACTAAATGCAAAAAAATATTTTTACAGAAGTGAATGATGATGCAGTGTCCCTGCCGACTATCAAGTAAATAAATAATACCCTAAGTGCCAAATCAGTAGTGAGAGACTTGGGAATGCTAGTTGACTGTGACCTTGACTTTGACCACCACATGTCTGCTGTGGTGAGGAAGGCATTCTACATTGCACACCTGATTGATAGAGGCATTACCTCAAAGGCAAAAGAGGTTATAACTCCCCTGTACTCGTCCCTCATCAGGCCTATAATTGAGTACAATGCTTCCTTTGGGGAAAACTGAGACATCGGAGATTTTTTAACTAAGAAAATTCAGGGTCTTCAGCACATGCCTTACATAGGCAGACTGAAGTTGTTGTCACTGTACTCAGCATACAAACTTATGCTTAGTTTATAGAGCAATCTCTGACTAAAACCTAATGGAAATGCTGCACATTAGCAAGACATATGAGACTAGAGTCACCTTCTCAAAGGACCTTAATCTAACTTGTGACATTGACAGGACCTGCTGGAGAGGAAAATACATTTCCCAGAGGTTGCTACTCTTCTGGGATAGGTTACCAGTTCATATCAAACAGAGCACCTGTATGACCCTGTTTTAAGCATAGCTTGGACGACTGGATGGGGAAACTGTAAATTTCTTCCAGAGATTGCTCATGTGTCCCCTCTGGACATGAGCACTCATTGCCAAGGAAAAAATCTTGGGAATAGGCTATATCTTTTCTGTAGTATTACACTGGGTTTAAACAGCTAGACTTGTAAAGATCCTCTGATCAGTAGCCTAGTAACCTCCATGAATATAGAAGTCACCCTCGCAATCAATAGACTTATTAGGACCTATTTACTTTCCTGGACAGCAATTTCTCCTAAAAGCACCACGCTTGTGGTTATTAGAAAGTCATTCTGCCTAGCCTAGCTGAGTACCAAAAGTATATCTTTTAGATCCAAGGATATTCTCATCCCTTTTTAGGCCCATAATTTAATGTAAAGCTCCCTTCAGCATATTTCATCACAAAATTCTTGATCCATTTTAAAAGACCCAATTCTTTCTAACTTAAGAAAATCAAGGACTTGTGTTTTATGTCCAGTAGAGAACACTTTAAAGCCCTGCCTTTAATTTTTGTCTCATAATACTACTGTGGGGTGACCTCTTTCTGCTTTACAGATCCCCAAATGACCATGTCTTCTGTAATGTCTACCCATTCATAAAACGCACAACACCAGAAAGAGAAAAAAAACTAGAACCCTAAACTTCCACCACAACATAAAACGGAAACTGCTAGTAGGAAAGCTATATTTACCAAAGAATTCCCCTCCTCTGAAATGGACTTCACCACCATAGTAATAATCTTCAAACACTACCTGGATGAATGGATAGGGAATTGCAAATTACACCCTTGGGTGACTTCTCAAACCATCATGGAAAGGTGTAAAAATATGGTAGATGTTTCCTTGCTTAACTTCAGATGATCCAGCTGCTGCCTGGTAATAAACTGTGTACCTATAATGCAGCACATCTGTGTCTTAAAGGTTTGGGTATAGTTTTACTTGTGTTATGTTGGGTTGACAAAAATAGTAGTCTAGAGTAAGATTTGTTTGTTTTATATGTTTACTATTTATTAATTGTCCAGCCTAGAGTAATAATATAGCTAGTATATATTATTTTTAAGAATTTTATATTAAAGATTTCTCAAATTTATTTCAAAAACATAGCTAAATAATGAGAGTCATGATGTGGATAACTGTATCTAACTTATTCCAAATGCTGTTATTAGGCAGGTCAGCCTTTGGATAAAAAAAAAGATACGAGTGAGAGAGAAAGTGAGCCGAATGTCAGGTTAAATGTATTCCTAATTGACATATGAAGAAGCACTGCAGCAATAGCCTTGTACACTGTAAAATTATACATGGTCCCTCTGGGATCACTGTGTGGAATCTCTTAACCATATCTTTACATCATTTGGTGCTTTCAATGCTTTTCAGAATTGCTGCCATAAAACTGAGCCAACATTGTTTTATTCTGTTGTGCCCAAACAACCAAACCAAAAATAGCCTGCCTTCCAAAAGGCTTGTTAAATGTTGCATATGCATCAAAAAGTTGTTGCTTGAAGGGATGTGTACAGTAATGTCAGTAGACCATTCAGTGGAAAATGCATTGTAATACTTTTTAGATTGCTCATGTTTTGTACAGCCATTATATTGGTAAACATGGAAAAGAAGTTCTAAGGAGCATGATAGTCGGGTGATTTTAAACTCTGTAAGGAGGGCATGGTTGGTGTGTGCAGGGGTGGGACATACTAAACACAAGTAATGATGCCTTTTTCATCATCTTTAATGAAACTATATGGGTAGTAATATGTAGCAGAGAGAGCGAGCCTGCATTTTGTTTTTCTTTTTTTCTTTTAACAAGGTGGTAGCAGTCGCATGTTTACAAAGCTGATACCTAACAACTAGATGAACGCAATGAAGTTCTAGTAATATAGCCACGATCCAATAAATTAAAATCTTGGTATTTTGGAAACGGTGAAACAGAATCCTAGGGGTGGTGATATTAAGGCACTGGTTTCTGAAAAGGAAATTAGGTGGCAAATTAGGTTAAATGCAGCTACACCCCAATCAGTTTTTGTGTCTGAATAAAAGATTTTAATTTATTGGATCGTGGCTATATTACTCTAACTTCATTGCGTTCATCTAGTTGTTGGAGTGTTGCGAGTTCTAGTTTGTCTTGTTTTTAAAGCTGATACCTACTGACCTGGGGAAAGGTGATGGGGATTGTTCAAATTGTCATGTCTGCCATTGCAGGTATTACAGCTTCATTTTTTTTGCTGTGGTTGAGATTCAAAGGCCATGCAATTTTGCAGATTCTTGTATTTTTGTTTTTTTAGTCTGTCATTGTTGGCTTGTCCATGAGGTATTTTAAGCTATTAGACCTCTATAGAATATACATCTTCCTTCTCAGAAAGAATGATGCAGATGGAACAGGTCACTTAAGTAGGTAGCAGAGTTCAATACCACAGATTCATTTAAGAAAGCTAGGGATGAGTGGTAGGTTAAGCAAATGGAACACAGGAGGGGCAATTGAAAGAAACTAGCTTTGCATATAGGGCCGATGACTGACCCCTTGTCTTTTTCTCTACCAACTTTGAAATTTAGCTGGAGCAAACGAGCAATTTTATTTTATTTTACACGTAACATTACATTCAGGTTTAAGACACACTGAGCAGCAGTTATACAATTGACCCTTCCTGAAATGAAGTGGTAGAAAAAAGTTAGAAGTTGAAGGTAAGGCACCTAAGAAATAGAGAGGTCACTAGTCTGGGTTAGTGCAAGGACATAACCAATGAGTTTTGAAGTATGTCTTGAGTTTGTTTTTTAATTGAGTTGGTGAGGGTTCTAGGGTCAAGTCTGCTGGGAGTCTGTTCCATATTTTTCCAACAGAGTTGGAGAGTCCCCAGCTGAGTAGTTGGATTTGTATGTTTGAACTAGGAGTCTAGTGGATGATCGCAGTGGCCGGGTGCTGGTGTAGGGGCTGATATTTTTAGTGCATGTGTATTTTCTGGTTGGTAAAGGACTTTGTGCCACTATTACCTGGATGAACTGCAGTAGGCTTGGCAGTTCAAGCCATCCTAGGTGATTTAGGTTATGACAGTGGTGTGTGTGGTGGGCTGTGCCAGTAGCAAATCTGGCAATGTTGTTATAGCAGGATAATAGTTTATCAAGATCTGTTTTGTTTAAGTTGGAGAATAGAGGTGAGGCATAGAGAAGAGTTTAATAGCAGATGGGAATGGGCAATTACAAGTGGGGTAAGGAAAGGTTTGAATATGTAAAGAGCCAAGTTTTTTATTAATGGTTTTGATAGTTTGAACCATCAACTATGACACCCAGTAGTTTAGTTTAGGCTTCTAGGGAGATGATAGTGCCATTGTTAGCAGTTATGTTGAAGGCTGGCAGGGGGATCCTGCGTGTGGGGAAGAAGTGGAGCAACTTAGTTTTGTTGGGGTTTAGGATTAGATATTTGATTGGAGAGCCATTTTAACACTGTATTGAAGGTAATTTGGGTTAATGTGAGTAAAGGAGCTGGTGAGGTGTCAGAACAAATCAAGGTGGATCCATCCGCATATTGAATGCAGGTAGCATCTGGGATGACTGGACTGAATGAAGGTCATTGATGAAGATTGAGAAAAGAAGGGGTCCTGGTATCGAGCCCTGGGGGGCTCCTAATGTGATGGGTAGGTGAGATGATAGCTTGTCCTGCCATAGGACTACCTGTTGCCTGCCCTGCAGGTAGGATTGAAACCATTGGAGTGTATGGTTGTTTAAGGAGAAGGTCTTCAAGGTATTTATAAGCATTTTGTGGTCAACCATGTCAAAAGCCTTGGATAGATCTAGAAAGAGTGCTGAGGATAGTTTATTGTTGTGGTTAATGACGTTGGAGAGAGAGGAGGGCAGAAGTAGTACTGTGGTGTGGCTTAAAGCCATGCTGAAAGTTAGACAACAGCTTGTTCTGTGTGAGCTAGTGCATGAGCTGTGTGTGTACACACTTCTCCATAATTTTAGCTAGAGTTGACAGAATAGCTATGGGTCTAAAGTTTGACAGTTCAGTGGAACTACCTCCTTTATGGAGAGGTATGACATGGGAGATTTTCCATATAGTCGGTACAGTAGCTTCAGATATAGCTCTGTTGATCACGATAGAGATTGGGTAGGCTATGGTGTCAGCAGCCTTTTGCAAATAGTCTGCTGGGAGAAGGTCGGCAGCCAGGTTGGTGGGTCTTAGTTTCTTAAGTAGGGCATGAATAAATTGAGTAGGAACAAGTTGGAAGGTAAAGTATGTTTGGGTACTGGGTGTGGCTACATTAGAATTAGAGCCATTGGGAGAAAATTAGAGCCATTGGGAGAGAGTTGGCTGGCTAAAGACCGGATAGTCTCTCTGAAAAAGCTGTTGAAGTTATTAGCAATGTCTACTGGAGATTTTTGTTGGGAAGCTGAAGGGGGTGGATTGGTGGTTTGGCCTGGGTGGAGTAGTTTGTTTATTCCTGCCCAGAACTTTTGAGGTTTGTTTTTGGTGTTTTTGCAGTAGATGGTAGTAGTGGTTCTTTGTCAAAGGTTATGGATTTTTGGTGTCATTCCTTAGCTGTCTGAATCTTAGTTGATCAAATGGGGCTTTTGTTTATCGGTAGGTAGCCCATGCTTTGTTTCTGAGTGAAATTTTGGTTTTGGTATCTTTAGAAAGCCATGGTGCAATATTAACTTTGGTTCTAATAGAGCGGCTGGGAGCATGGGAGTTAAGAATAGCAAGGAATTTGGTGTTAAAAGTATGCTACTGCTTCATCTAGGGGGAGACTTTTTAGTACTGACCAGTTGCATGCCTTAAGTTCATTTTGAAACCTGGTGAGAATAGAATTCTTGTTAATGTTCTATAGGTGGGTTGGTAGGAACAGTTTACTTTGAGCTTGATTACATAGATGAGACAGTGGTCACTTAGGTCATCAGGCAAACTGCCTGATTTATAAGATTGAAGATTGGTATTGGGTATCCAGTCTAGGGTACTTTCCTTGTTTTGGGTTTTCCTGTTCTGGTGGGGGAGGTTATGATTTGAGTAAATCCATAGAGGTTTATGTGGGTTGGGGGGGGTTTCACAAAAGTAAGTGTTCCAGTCAGTTTTGAAATCCCCAAGAACAATTGTTTCTTGGGGGTGGTTATTGGATAACCAATAAGTCTTCTAAGGTTTCTGTGTTCCTCCCTGGGGGAATGTAGACGGACAATGTTTACAATTTTTGTTTTTGTTGATTTGTAGTTTTGAGATAAGAATTTCAGCATTATTGAACTGGGGTGGTTGTTGGGTGTCTGTGCTGACAGGGTAGACTTGTAAAGTATGGCTACCCCACCACCCTTTCTGGTGGTACGGTCTAGTCGAAACATACTATACCCTGGTGGCAGAATCTTATGGTCCTTGGTGGCAGGCTTCAGCCACGTTTCTGTTAGGCATAATATATCTGGGAATGAACAGCTAAGAGTGCATGCAGGTGCTGAGTTTTGTTATTTATGCTCCTAATATTTAGATGGCAGGCCAGCAGTGAGCTAGGAGGTCTATTTGTTGGAGCTATGGTGATAGGGGATATAGTAGGGGGATTTAGGGCCAACAGGTGGGGATGGATCAGGGTTTGGGTGGATGTCGCCATCCTTTGTGAGGTTGTAGTGTATCCTGAGTATGAGTTTTAAGATTTTTAATAAAGTTTTGTGATGGTGTCTAGTTTTAGGACTAATGTAACTAGTAAGATGGTAGTATTTAGGGGTTAAGGAGGTAAGCATGAGGGGAGTGAGTAAGGGTGCATTATTATCTGATGTAGATTGGCTGGATATTTGGAATTTAGGGTAGTGGAAACCTTGGGGATCCTGACGTTCGTAGGCAGTTATGAGATATGGGATGAGTAAAAGGGGTAGAAGTAGAATTAATAAGACTATTTTGGGTGATGGTTTCAAGTACCACTCAGTAGGTATGCTATCTGCACTCAGCACTGTAATGTCACTAGCACTCAGCACTTTAATTTTACTTGTGTTTAGTAGGAAAGACAGACCCAACAGTATACAATTTTGAGGATTATTACAAGGGTTACTTGTTCAAATGTCAGACAAGTAAGTCAAACTTTCAACAAGAATCTGTCTTGTTAGAAAGCCAGAAAGGTATAAATTATACCTGTAAAAATTAGGGTCAGAGAGACAAATGTAAGAGTTGGTGTACTTTAGTTACAGGGAAAGGAGGCAAATGCTCAAGTAGAAAAGAGCCCTGTGGCTGACCAAAATGGTGATTTGCTTAATTGCACAGCACTGTAAGAGAAAGCTTAACAAATGCTTGGTGTGTATGTAACCTACTCTGATTAATTGCTGGGAGAAACATTTTTTGTTGCGTTTCCCAGTTGCAATCCTGTATACACTGTTATTCAGGAGCCACAGCTTTAGTGTAGGTAAATGTGAAGTTCAACTAGGAAAAGAGAAAAGCAGAGATTCTAGGGTAAGCATTAAGGCAGCAACAGTCAGTTATTTTATAATAGTACATTCAGAGTTTTTTTTGGGGGGGGGTACAGTAGCACACTTCAGAATAAATGTTGGAGGTCTGTGGAAGCCGAAGGTTTAGGATGAGCGAGCTAAGACAAAATTTAATATAGTATGTAAGCATTATATGTTTTACATTCCACAACTAGCAGAAAACATGCGGTGAGTTACTTTGACAGTTTGTTTCTATTTTAAGCACCCTGGAAAAAAATTCTCTCCTTCCTACGTTCCATGCCTGCTAGTCCTCAGCCCCTCCCTTCTATAGATTATCCTGTTACATTGGCCACTCGGAGAACAATGGTGGATGTGAGAATTAACAAGAGGGGGCCATCATTTATGCAGCTCTGGAGGTTGTTTGCAATTCCTTTCATGTGCTACTAGCTCAGAGGGCACCCTTGTCCCTTTCGCTTCAAGATCTGTTTTGACACCCACCCCACCCCCAGACTGGTGGTACATTTAAGGACTGACTTTAATTGTCCCTGTGCTAGCGAAGTACTCGGGCATGCCCCTCTTCCCTGCAGTTATCTCCTTTTAATCTTTATTGCATTAATCATGTTGGTGTGAATGACCTGAGACGCACCTCCCTGGACCGACTGCATGAAGAGACCTGGAGGAGCTCTCTCTGATCTTGTAGCCCAGGCAGGTATGACCCTAGGCCTGAGTAGCATCCTGCCATCACCCAGAATGATATCGCATTACAAGGGCAAAATGATTGACTTCAACAATTGGCTAAGCTTCTGGTGTCAGTCTAAGGGGATCCAGTATCTGTTTGCCTAAGAAGACATGATCGACTGACCACGATGCTTTGCCAGAGATGGCCTGCACCTGTCGCCCTTGGGATTCTGGATACTAGCTAAGGCTCTTGCCACCCCCATAGTACCTTTTTTAGGCAAGGTTCAAATGACAAATTCACCACCTTAACAGGCACAAGCAAGCAAAATCTGAGGGTAATGCTACTCAATGCTAGAAGTCTAAACCTCAAAATGCATTCACTCGGCACTCCTTAAAATGGAGAACAATTCCAATGCCTTGGATCAGCTTAGCCACACCCCCACCAGGGGCAGCAATATCCTAGGCCCGGTCATTAAAAATGTGGATGACCAGTGTTCCACACCAGAGGTCAATTCCTCATTGGTCAGATCCGACCACAAGCTAATCACCATAGACCTCCAAATCCTGCCCCCCCCCCCCCCGGTTAGGGAAACTACCGTAAAACAATTCTCCAAAGCAAACTTCACGACACCCATGCAGATGGACAATAGAGGTACGACTGCTGAATCCTACACAAATGCACTTTATAAGCACTTACACAAGTGCATGGATCCCTAACAGAACAAAGATGCTATCCTCCAAAAAAAAGGAAGCCAATTCTCCAAAGCAAACTTCACGACACCCATGCAGATGGAAATGCACTTTATAAGCACTTACACAAGTGCATGGATCCCTAACAGAACAAAGATGCTATCCTCCAAAAAAAAGGAAGCCAATCTGGTGGTCCCCTGCCATAAACTCTACAACAGAAGAAAGAAACTGTTGCAAAAAAGAGTAAAATCCCATAATTGGAGGAACTCTCTGGTCAGCCTCAGTAAGAAGCTGAGATCCCTCAAAATCCTCCAAAGCTAGTTAAGAAAACAAAATAGTCACTAATTCTAAAGACAACCACAAAGCATTCTATAGCTATGTGAAGAATTTCAGTGGCAACACTCAAATCTGCTCTGCGTTGCAGTACAATGGCCCTAAATATACAGAACCAACTGATATTGCCAGCATCTTGGCAGATAAGTTCAGTGCTAACTTTACCCCCCCCCCCCCCCACAAAGGGCCCATCTCTATACCGGAAGAATGCAAAGTTCCATCATGGCTGCACAGGTGAAAACCACATTTCAAAGCCAAGAACACAGCATCCATGAGACCTGCCAACATCCCAGGCTGTGTTCTACATGAACTGCAGAATGAACTGGCACCCCACCTAAGCACCATGTTCAATCATAGCCTCACCTCCGGCTTTGTGCCCACTGAATGGCGCACAGCGACAGTTATCCCACTCCACAAAGGGGGAGCCACCACAGACCCCAGAAACTACTGCCCTATTAGCCTACCGAGCCTGGTCTGCTAGGCTATGGAACGTATCATCATGGATCTTGTACACAAAGACATTGGTAATCTCCAAATTCTGGACCCCACCCAGTTCAGGTTTGTAAAAGGCAGATAAAGTCTCCTAAACCTGACAGACTTCTTTGAAGAAGTCACCAAAGCCGTGGACGAGGGTAAGGTGGTTCACACAGCCTATCTAGATCTCGCCATGGCTTTTGATACCCTCCCCCACTCTGGAATTATAGATAAATTCCCTAAACTAGGTATAAATCCCTATGTCAACAAGATGGGTTGCCAACTGGCTCACTGACGGAACCCACACTGAAAGTAGCAGACTCCAAATCCGACTTCAGACCAGTGACAAGTGGTGTGCCACAGGGTTCAGTCCTGGATCTTCTGTTAGCCTGTACTTCAGAAAAGTAGATACCAAACACAGAAGGTCTTTGGCTACTATTATACCTCAATAAACTATCGGAATTTTCGCCTGGAGCCTTATTTCCTTCAAGTGCATTTGGATTTGTCTTTGGCTAATTAAGTTCGCTGATGGCTCCAAACTAGGAGCCATAATCGAAACTCCTAACAATGTGAACATCCTACAAAAGAGCCTCACTGAGACATGCCTGGTGTCAAAGCCATAGCCTCAAGCTCAATGCCAAAAAGTACATTGTCATCCCTTTTGGTAAAAACTCTGTACCTATGAGCTACCACATAGGTGGTAGTCTACTTAACACCGAAAGTGTGATGAGACCTTGGGACACTGCTGGACAGTAGTCTCTCCTTTGATCGCCACAGTAGTCAGGAAATCCTATGTGGCACCCTTCATCATAAAAGGGTTCTCATCCAGGAAAAAAGAGGTAATTGTTTCCCTCTACTCGTCACTCATTAGACCCATTATAGAGTAAAATGCCCCTTTTGGTATGTACCTCACAAGACATCTACAACAACTGGAAAGGCCACAGAAATACCTCACAAAGAGGATTACCAGCCTCAAACGGATGCCCTATGCAGACCGTCTCAAACTCCAGCTTTACTCAGTCGCATATCGCCTTCTAAGAGGCTATCTCTGCCTAACATACAAAGCTGCGTCAGACCCAGAGCTGTTGGACATGCTCCACTTAAAGAAATCCCAATCCCTCCGAGCTACACTCTCTAGGGACCTAAACCTTGTCACTACAATAAACAAAACATACTGGAGGGATAGATTCCTGTCCCAGAGACTTCCCATACTCTAGAACAAACTACCATCAAACTATGCTCTTCATTAGCACTCTTGATTGGATGGGAAATAGGAAATTCACCCCAGGGATCACCTCTGTGGCTCTGCTCGACAGGGGCACATAATAATTTTCTTGGGTGACAAAAGCCAGGGTACCTTTTTGGCTAGGCTTATATAGGCCCTAGGGCCAATAGCCTAGTACCTAGCTATGAAATTTACTGTTAATTCCTAGTCCCTCTAATGCAGTAACCTGCCATTTGTGTAACTTGTGCACTTCTGTATAAAAGACGAAAACAGACTGCTGCGCTAACACATATGTTGGTGGATCTGGCCTTCTTACATAATGTGCCAGTCCTGCATTGGGTCAATCTGCATTCCCTTCTTCTAGGTTGGGTGACCCAGAATCTGCTGAGCACCACCCTCCCCTGTCAGCTGCTTCAGAATCCAAGCATTACAAGATTCCATGTCAAAAAGCCAGCTGCTGTGATTGTTAGTATGAATTACTTTGCGTTTTTTTACACTGCACAGAATTTTCAGATTAACACAATTTGAATTGTACTTCATTTTTCACACAGCATGCCAGAAACTCTTGATAGGATGTGCTCCTTTTTCTTGGCACACTGTCAAACCCTAGCTTAGCAGTGCTGGGTGACTTCCTCTCCACACACCATTCAGCTTAGCAGTGCTGGGTGACTTCCGCTCCACACACCATTCAGTAACTATCTTGACCAAACAATGTCCTCTTACTTCAAAACATTCATTCCTAGAATTACTTCACTAATGGCCCTGCTAGATTTTCATTGTCAGTTTCTACCTTTGTTCTTCAACAACAACTGCATAGTTTCTACCTGCTTGTCGGTCAAAAGGCACATCTATAAGGATAAGTCAATTTAGATTGAAGGGCATGCATTAATGACTCTGCATGCTTTTACTGATTGCTCTTCACCCCTAACAACTTTCCCTCCTGCACTTCAGTATACCTCTCTTCACCCCCCCCTCAAAAAAAAATACTTCTCATCTTTCTCTTTCCCAACTGCTCCCATCCACACCTCTCTCTACCTCTCTCATGCATTTCATATAAACGTAAGTTATAAAACTTCTAGATAGACCAGTTTGGAATAGGCAGCCTAAATAGAACTGATCCTATACCCTGCACTCTCTCATATGCTGTTACCACTATCCAGCAACACAATACAGTAAAATCTTTCCTCCTATGCAATTTTATAACTTACTTTATTAGACATCCTGAATTCCTTACAAACCTTTCTTTACTGAAATGTAAGAACATCATACTTCTTTGAAGCAATGTTTTCCTTTCTATAATCTGGATCCAGTTCCTTCTTGCATGATGTTAGAGCTAAAAGCTTTTTTATTTCTTGACCACTTCTCGCACGCCAAGTTACTTGAAACTTTTATACTGTTTGATTTTTTGGAATGGTTCCTAGTCATGGAGCTGAGGATTTGGGGATAGATTTATCAGTTTGATTCCAGCACATCATTAGCACTGACACCGAAACTTTCCCAGGTCTTGGAAAATCTGTCCTCCTCCATTCCATATTCCAGGCACGTTACCTCCTTCATACCAGACTCTGTCCTTCTCTGCTTTGCCTATAGCCATCTCGGAAATGTTTTACATTATCTGACACATTACACTAGCAACTATCGACTCCTTACATAGAGCCTGCATGGGTTTTGAAAAGGGCATAGCACTAAAAAAAAACAAAAAAAAAAAAAAAGCCATACACTATATATTAGACTTGGTTGACTCTGATTTGATATTTATTTAGATTTTTTTTTTTTTTTTTTATATTTGATCACTGGGTTGGTCTGACTGAGCAATCGGGTGCCCGTTTTCAGCAGAGACCTGGGGAGAAAAGCTCCACATACATGACAATCATAAAAAAATGCAAAAGCTCCACATATATGATAAAAATATAAGTCGGAGATGAGTACAAAGTAATAGAGCAAACAATAGTATAGCATAGCATGATGAGAAGTTAAAGAAGTGTACAATATACAGAGTATACAGTAGTAAAATGGAAAAATA
Source organism: Protopterus annectens (assembly GCF_019279795.1). Taxonomy (NCBI): domain Eukaryota; kingdom Metazoa; phylum Chordata; order Ceratodontiformes; family Protopteridae; genus Protopterus; species Protopterus annectens. Next base: position 170,356,694 of record NC_056746.1, on the reverse strand, counting down.
TAAAGTATTTGGGTAAGAAGCGCTATATATATATATATATATATATATATATATATATATATAGTGTGTGTATGTGTATATGTATGTGTGTGTGTGTGTATATATATATATATATATGTATGTGTATATATATATATATATATATATATATATATATATATATATATAAATTTATATACATACATTTAAAAGTACAATCTCGTTTGCCTTGCATATCTGTTAATTCCAGTTAAATGATGCTACTTCCCAGTTTATTCATCTTGTGCTAAGATTCTGCTTCACTTTTCCTGATCATTTGCATAAGCCCTTCTCATGTTTGCATGTGAGCTCAGCCCTATGCGAAAGCATTTATTTTCTGTTCTTACAGGGTGGCAGTATATAGTGTACACAGCTGTAATTCTTTTCTGTGCTTGCAGGGTGGCAGTACATGGTGTACACAGCTGTAATTCTTTTCTGTGCTTGCAGGGTGGCAGTACATGGTGTACACAGCTGTAATTCTTTTCTGTTCTTACAGGGCGGCAGTATGTGGTGTACCCAGATGTAATTATTTTCTGTTCTTACAGGGCGGCAGTATGTGGTGTACATAGCTGTAATTTTCTGTTCTTGCAGGGTGGCAGTATTTAGTGTCCACAGCTGTAATTCTTTTCTGTTCTTGTAGGGTGGTAGTATGTGGTGTACACAGCTGTAATTTTCTGTTCTTGCAGGGTGGCAGTATGTGGTGTACACAGCTGTAATTCTTAAGTACCTTTGGCTGAGATTGCCTTTGCTGAGCAGATTGCTTCCTCTTGACTTGACTTTTACGTTTGTTTTCTTCTTCAGTTGCAGAAAAAGATGTTCACTGTTGACCAAGTCTGTCTCTGAATTAATGTTTTGTGGTGTAAACGAAACGCTGATTTCAAGTGCAAGACAGTGACACAACACCAAGAGAGAAATTAGACATTTTAAGCTTTTCACAATTTATTGTGTGAGTACATAGTTCCAGACTTCCACTGTGATAGATATGATGTCTAAAGAGATCGGAACAACATAATTTGCGATTTTGGGAAGATCAATATGGAAAGAGTACTTTGAGGGGCTGATGAATGAAGAGAATGAGAGTGAGAAAAGGTTGGATGACGTGCGGATAGTGAATCATGAAGTGCAGTGGATTAGCAAGGAGGAAGTAAGGATAGCTATGAAGAGGATGAAGAATGGAAAGGCTGTTCCAGGTCACATACCTGTGGAAGCATGGAGGTGTTTAGGTGAAATGGCGGTGGAGTTTTTAACTAGATTGTTTAATGAAATCTTGGAAGGTGAGAGGATGCCTGAGGAATGGAGAAAGAGTTTTGGTACCAATTTTTAAGAATAAGGGTGACTGGTGCAGAGCTGTAGTAACTACAGAGTGATTAAACTGATCAGTCACAGCATGAAGTTATGGGAAAGTAGTGGAAGCTAGGTTAAGAAGGGAGGTGATTAGTGATCAGCAGTATGGTTTCATGCCAGGAAAAAGCACTACAGATGCAATGTTTGCTCTGAGTGTGTTGATGAAGTACAGAGAGGGTCAGAAGGAGTTGCATTGTTTCTTTGTGGCTTTAGAGAAAGCATATGACAGGGTGCCTAGAGAGGAGTTGTGGTATTGTATGAGGAAGTCAGGAGCGTCAGAGAAGTATGTACGAGGGTTGTGTGGCAGCGGTGAGGTCTGTGGTGGGAGTGACGGATGCGTATAAGGTGGAGGTGGGATTACATCATGGATCAGCTCTGAGCCCTTTCTTATTTGCAATGGTGATGGACAAGTTGACAGACGAGATCAGACAGGAGTCCCTGTGGACTATGATGTTTGCAGATGACATTGTGATCTGTAGTGAGTGTAGGGAACAGGTGGAGGAGACCCTGGAGAGGTAGAGATATGCTCTAGAGAGAAGAGGAATGAAGGTCAGCAGGACTAAGACAGAATATATGTGTGTGAATGAGAGGGAGGATACAGGAATGGTGAGGATGCAGGGCGTAGAGGTGGTGAAGGTGGATGAGTTTAAGTACTTGGGATCAACAGTTCAGAGTAATGGTGAGTGTGGAAGAGAGGTGAAGAAGAAAGCACAGGCAGGATGGAGTGGGTGGAGAAGAGTGTCAGGAGTGATTTGTGATAGCCGAGTACCAGTAAGAGTGAAAGGAACGTGTCTACAAGAGGGTAGTAAGACCAGTTATGTTATATGGGTTGGGGACAGTGGCATTGACAAAAAGGCAGGAGTCTGAGCTTGACGTGGCAGAGTTGAAGATGTTAAGATTTGCACTGGGTGTGACAAGGATGGACAGGATTAGGAATAAGTATATTAGAGGGGTCAGCCCAGGTTTGAAGGTTTGGAGATAAAGCCAGAGAGGCAAGATTACGTTGGTTTGGACATGTGCTGAGGAGGAATGCAGAGTCTATTGGGAAAAAAGATACTAAGGATGAAGCTGCCAGGTAATGGGAAAAGAGGAAGGCATAAGTTAAGGTTTATGGATGTGGTGAGCGAGGACATGCAGGTGGTTGGTGTGACGGAGCAAGATGCAGAGAACAGGAAGAAATGGAAACAGTTGATCTGCTGTGGCGACCCCTAATGGGAGCAGCCAAAAGAAGAAGAATACAATTTTAAACTGTAAATGTTTTTATATATTTTTATATATTTACATAAGTTTATGTATATTTTTGTTACTAAGCCAGGTTGGTACATTTAATATGTAATGTGTTTTGTATTTCAGTATATGTATCACTTTGCCAGTAGAGTTATTGGGGAAAATTAAGACAAAGCTGCTGTAAGAATTGCCAGTTTTCTTTTTACTACATTGTCTGTTGTAATATATTTGTTACTTATAACCATGCTGAATTGATCTGTAACAGGCTTCTGTTTGTCATTCATGTTAGTATGTAATGTTAAGCTGTGCTTTGTATTACACATTTGGTAACAA
>NC_056746.1:170341272-170348772 GCF_019279795.1 Protopterus annectens | reverse complement strand
CAAAAAACCTTCGGCACCCAAGACTCCTTTGGCTCCATCGACACCGGATATGTCCACAGTGCAGAGCCTTATCTCTTCGGCTCCAACAATTACTACAGTTCCGACTTTGGCACCTGCTGTTTCACTGTCGGTGTAACATATGACAATGAAGCCATACACGTCTTCAGAATCCAGGTCTGTCTATTCTCCTTCAGTGGACCCCTTTTTGGACAATTAACGAGTCCATTTTTGGAGAGACTAAAGTCTCCATCAGCCCTATCTGTGCGCTCCACCAGAAGTTTGTCGGAACTCTGTTAGGTTGGCTAATCAGATCTTGGCAGCCAGGGATCCGTCTTTCCCAGAGCAGCTGGGTTTTCTTCCACGACACCCAATTACTCTCCTCCTCTAACCTCAACTCTGGATTTAGAGCCTTTGGCTCCGACCACCCAGGTTCTGAGGACCTCATTGCTGAATCTGGTTGTGGCCCCTTTGGTGCCATCGGGTCCCCAGGACCATGTCTCTGCCATTGAGCACAGAGGGTTTGTGTCAGTTCCGAGCTTTTCTTCAGAGCGGACCATATCTCTTATTGCTACGGTGGCGGTGGACCTGTTCTTGGTTTGGTCTGCCAGGTGGGACTCTCTGGGTAGGCTGTGACCCCGGTTCCCAGTTTGTTGCTGTCTGTTCTGGGCTCCCTTCCCTCCTCACGGGGTCCTGCCTTGCAGACCATGGAAAGGGCTTTGGTCATTGTGTCCTCTCGTGGCTTCTGGGTTATTGGAGTCTCCTCGTGAGGCCCCAGACTTTTCAGTTCAGGCATCGACCTTTACCCCCAGACAGCGCACATCACTGTCGCAGGACTTTCCTCCTAAGCATATCCCTCCTGAGTCCTCCTCAGATGTTCCTGCTGAGGAGCCCCCTCAGAAGAGATTGTGCAAGAGGAAGCGCATTGATTCTCCAGAAGAAGCCATCACAGAAGACATGGATTTCTGTGAAGGGGAGGGTTCCCCACGATCTCCCCTGGAAGATGTCTCCTTTGGAGACATTTCGGAGAACCTGAAACATAGTGATGGTTAGAAGCCCAATGACTCATCCTCGGAGGAATCTGTATACTTGCAGACCTTTGGTGCATGTCCCTCTACCTCCTGGGTGACCCCTCCCACTGACTAAGTTAATTGCTCAGCTGGCATAGAAGGGTCCTGATGCCATCGTACCTGTCCTCTGGAGACGTGATAAGATTCTTATTGCCCCAGAGTACCAACCCCACTGGGCTAAGGGCTTGGTGGTAGATACCATGCTGGTAGCAGCTGCCACTAAGAAAGAACTCGCTGAAAAAGTTCTACTGTCCATTCCCCGAACTAAGAGTCCAGGGTGATAGATTTGGCAAGCGGGTCTCTGTGTCATCGACCTTCTTTCAGGTCCTTGAATTTTTTGGCACATTTTATTAGACTCCAAAGGTATCTGGTGAAGGAGCTCTCCAATACCCTGGCAGGAGCTGTGGCTGAGGGGGTTCAGGAAAAAGTAGCCTCCCAATTAGTGACCCTGGAGTCTATATCAAACTCCTCCATGAAGCTTATTGCACATGCAGCCGAAGGGGCGACCAGATCAGCAGCTTTAGGCATTACTATTCATAGACACGCTTGTATGCAGCCATGTGATTTTTGCAGAACCATTCAAATCTTCCTTTGTCAATGCCCCCTTTAATGGGTCCTCCCTGTTTGGTCCCAAGGTTAAGGAAACTCTGTCCAGGTGTGAAAAGAATGGAATGACTTTGTCTTCTGTGGGCATTCATTTTTCTACTCCTCAACAATCCTACTCCAGGAATCGGAGAAGTGGCAAAATGTGGTTCAAAAAATCCCAAAAGCCTTTACAGAATACACCTGGATCGGACTCCCCTCGGGGCAGAGAGGAGAGTTTCAGTGGAAGATGTCATCTTAAGCGGTAGGAGTGGTCTGCAGAATCGGGGTTCCAGAGATTAATTCTCCGGACAACCTTATCAGCGCTTTTGAAAGCAGGCCCGATTGCTTGCCTGCAGAAGCAGTCTGAGAGAGGTTTTCCTTGCACCCAAAAGCCTGGTGACTCATTCCTACCGATGCCTGGGTGCGAAGGACAATTACCAGAGGATACCGAATTCCATTCAACTTTTATCCAAGAACCCCTGCAAAACTCCCCAACATTCCACCCAGTCCGAGAGTTCAAGCAGCAATAGAGGTACAAAAGCTGCTAGAAAAAAAAGGCATCCCAGAAGTCCCACCTGACCAGTTAGGATCCAGTTTTTACTCCAGATTCTTTAGTGCTAAATAAAACTGGACTGGAGGCCAATTCTCTATCTCAGCAATCTAAACAAATTTGTCCAACAAACAAAATTCCGGATGGTCACGGTTCAGTCTGTTCTTCCATTCTTGGAAAAAGACAGTTGGATGTGCTAGATTAACTTTCAAGATGCGTATTACCACATAAAAGTGGACAAACACTTCTCCGCTTCCGAATAGGAGCCGGACACCTCCAATTCAGGGAGCTGCCCTTTGGTCTTACCACAGCCCCCCAGGGTGTTCACCAAATGCATTATTCTGAGTGTTTCCTTACCTAGATGACTGGCTCCTCACCGCTTCCACCAGGCATCTACTGCAACAGACTATGGACTTCATTCTAGACCTGTCCCACCAATTGGACAAAACGGTCAATATTGGCAAATCCCAGTGAACGCCAAAGCAAGACATGGAATTAATCGGAGCTCATCTCAACACTTCTTGTGTAGTATTGTTTCCCCTTCACAGACTGCCAAAAATACAGACGCAGGTTCAGACTCTCTTGCGCTCAACCAAAATTCCCACTCAATTAGTTCTACAAGCTCTGGGCTCCATGGCAGTAGCTATTACACTGGTTACACCAGTGGTCCATTCTCTCGTAACCCATGGACCACTTGATTTTTAATTTCCAGCCAATGCAAAAATGATTTTTTTTGGTGGATGCACTCGAGAAATTCAAGGTCATCCCTTTGTCTTCCCCCAGCCCAAGGCCATAGTGACCACGGATGCTTCCCAGATGGGGTGGGGGGTATTATCTAGGGAAAACGGTCCAAGACACTTGGTCCCCCTCAGAGGCCAGCCTGCATGTCAGTGTACTGGAGCTAAGGACAGTGCTTCTGGCGTTGCAACCGTTTCACTCTGAATAGGCAATCAGACAACATGTCAGCAGTCTGGTAAATCAACAAACAGGGGAGAGCCAAGTCTTACCCTCTGTCGAGAAGCCCTTTGGGGTGTGGCAATGGGCTACATCTTTCAACTGCATTCTGATAGCAATGCACATCCTGGGGACTTCCAACGCAATTGCAGACACACTGAGCAGATGCATCCTCCTGCCTCATGAGAGGTCTCTGAACTCCAGAGTAGCGAAGGAGATTTTTCTTGGTTGAGGCCAGCTTTCCTATGACCTGATTGCCTCACCCCTCAACAACAAGTGCAGGAGCTATTTTGCCCTAATTTCCCCTGCAGGGAAAGTCACCCAGAGACTCTGCATGATTGGCCCTCGGGTCTATGCCTTGTCCCCCCATTCTCTGATTACCATGTTTCTAAAGAAAGCATCTCGGTTGAGAAGCAAGGTGATTCTCATTGCACATTGTTGGCCTCGACAAATATGGTTTCCCTTCCTGTGGTCTCATCTTCTTTGCCGACCATGGATTCTGGATCCAGTTCCAGATCTACTGACCCATCCTCTGGGTGTAGTACACCCAAACCTTTACTCTCAAGTTGACAGGTTGGTTCCTCCACTTCTGTTGGTCACCATGCATAATGCTGTACCTTCTCCTGTTCGGCATATTTTGCTGGCATCGTATAAACAATCCACTAGAACCCTCTACCTAAATAAACGAAAAGAGGTTTTCTATTTGGGCCAGTGATAAAGGACTAGACCCTTTCTCAGCACCAGTAGAAAAAATTTTGGAATTTCTGACTGCCATTTTTAATAAGGGAGCCTCTGCTTCTACAGTCAAAGTGGTTCTAGCAGCAATTTTGAATTTTTCATATCAGTTTTGCAGACCAACCCTTGATTTCTCACAGGCTCTGCAAAGTTTTCTTAAAGGGTACTGTTCAATTAAAGCCCCTCTTTAAAGATCCTCTCCCACCGTGGGATCTGACTTTAGTGCTACAATCACTTAAGGCACCACCCTTTGAACCAGCAGCTACCTGTGATTTAAAAATTCTCTCTTTAAAAGACATTATTTCTTGTAGCTGTCACTTCCACGAGACGAGTCTCCGAGTTACACGCCCTTTGCTCAAAAGTTCCTTACTTAATTTTCCATAAAGACAGGGTATCACTTGGAGCACATCCAACCTTTTTGCCTAAGGTAATTTCAGATGTTAATATCAATCAATCTATAGCCTTACCAGTATTCTTTCCGAATTACTCTAACAAAGGGGAATACTGCCTTCACCTTTTGGATGTTCATAGGCAGTTGCAATATTATTTACACAGAATAAAGCAATTTAGACAGTCTGATCAACTGTTTATATCTTTCGTCAGTACAACTATGGGAACAATCAGTTTCTAAGGTCTCTCTCCAGATAGTTGAGAGAATGTATATCATTCATATAGAGCAAGTTGAATATGACACTTCCGAAACCAATCAAAGCACATTTTACCACATCAGTGGTGACTTCTACAGTTCTCCACTCCAGAGCTTCTATGTTGGGCATTTGCATTGCTGCAACTTGGGCTAAGCCTCATGCCTTTGTTACGCATTACAAATTGGACATGATCTAGTCAAGAATAGAAGAAGATTGACAACATCGGATGAAGAAGTTATGTCTTACCATAACATTCCATCTGTGTTGTCGGTCTTCGATTCCTGCGTCCCTTCCCACCTGGCAACTCCTTTAGGCTTCTGGTGAAGCAACATCCTGTCCTGGGTTCTTATTGTTTGGGCACCTTGGACAAGGTTTCTGACCTTTATTGCGTGGTGGTTCTATATAAGCAAACTCGATCTGAGGTAATTTAGAGAGGGGAATTGTGGGTAAACTTGTAGCTTGAGAGAGTTTTTGGCTGGCGTGAGCTGTGTAATGGCCGGATCGGTTCCGAGACTCTGAACCATATACCCCACTAGTCAAGAATAGATTGACAACGCAGATGGAATGTTATGGTAAGATGCAACTACTTCTTCTACTAACAAGTCTGAACTCCCTAATCAAGTCCTGTTCAAGTAATAATTTAAGATTTACAACTTTTTTAAATGCAAACTGTGGAAGTTCACCTATAGTTGGATTCCCTAGAACAATTCTTCAATATTAATCATTTCTGGACTATCTATTGTAAGCAGAACTTGTAAAGCGCACCAAATTTCATCATTCATTTTAACATAATTTGATTGCTTTATTAAAATTTCCTTTTCCAAAATTAAAGGAAATAAAGTGCCTCTTTTACTAAGGCCTCATTTTTAATTTTTTGAAGCTGTTCAATAGGTTAACATATCTGCCCTAGGGCATTTATAAGCCTAGCCAGTGTGTGTTTGGCTTTCGCCACCCTTTTAGATTATTTGACTCTGCCTCTATACTAGGTCACAGAAGATAGCCCTTTTAAGGTTAGTTTACTGTGCCTCTGTCTATTAGCGGGACAGAGATCCCCAGGGTAAACCTACGATCTCCCATCCTCTCGTCAAGATTTCTCTTGAAGAGGGTCATTCAGGGGCTCTGCCTAACATGGATTGGGATTTTGTTGCAGAGTGAGGGGAGCCTCTGGGATATGAATCTGTTCCTCCAGCATGTCCTATTTATTTCTGTGCTGAGGTTTAAGTCTCTGGAGCATGTAGCTCTAAGGGATTTGGATTTCCTGAGGTGGAGCATGTCCATTAAATCTGGGTTGGACATTGCTTTATAGGTTGGGCACAGATCGCCTCCAAGTAGAGCTGGAGTTTCTTTAGCCTAACTGCGTAGGGCATCTGTTTGAGTCCCTTGATCCTCAACCATTGAGTGTAATTTCTTTTGGGGTCTTCCATAGTAGCTGCAGGTGTTTGGTTAAGGTACATCCCAAATGGGGCATTGTATTCAATTATGGGCCTGATGAGTGATGAGTAGAGGGGCACAATGACCTCTCTCTTGATCTAGACGTGAACCCTTTCATTGATAAGGTGGGCTATATAGAAGGTCTTTCTAACCACTTGGCAACGTGATTGTCAAAGGAGAGATTAATATCTACTTGGGTCCCCAAATCCCTAATTACTTCTGTACTTAATGGATTTCCACCTATGTGGTAGTTGGTGGGCACTTTGATTTTCCCAAAGGGGATGACTATGCACTTTTTGGCATTTAGCTTTAGGCCATGGCTCTGGCACCAGTTGTCAGTCTCTGAGACCCTTTTGGAGGATGCTTGTGTCAGTCGGCGAGTCGATTATGGCACCCAGTTTGCAGTCCTCTGCAAACTCGGTCAGCCATAGTCCTCCCGTGTTAGCCTGTACCTTCGAGAAATATATACTGAACAGGAGAGGTCCATTCAGGGCCACTAGGCACTGGAGCCTAATTTGTAAACTGGTTTAGAGTCTGACATGGCACCGCCACGGAATTCTGACCATGTGGTTCTATCCCTAGAGCTGCACGTTTGCAACCCATCTTTGTGCCATAGGGGTTGATATTTAAGCTGGTGAAGGCTTGTTCATGGATGCCCAGTGGGGTATTGTGTCAAAGGAAGCTTTATAGGTAGGTCCAGGTAGGCTGTGTGGACTACCTTCCCTTCATCTGTTGCCTTGGTGACTGTTTCAAAGAAGTCGACCATGTTCAAGAGGCAAGATCTGCCCTTAAAGTCGAATTGGGTGGGATCCAGTGTTTGGAGGTTCCCGATGTCTTTGTTGAGTTCCATGATACGCTCCATAGCTTTGCAGACCAGGCTAGTCAGGCTTATGGAACAATGAAGTTTCGGGTCGTCCCCAGTGGCACCACCTTTGTGAGTGGGACAACTGTGCTGTAAACCATTCCTTTTGGTAATATATCCTGTAGTGAGGGCTGAGATTGAAACCAGTGACTTTATATGAGGGTTCAGTTCTTCTTGAAGCTCGTGTAAAGGCGTTCCAGCCTGGGACGCCCGTCCAGTCCCAACTGATGCTGTGAAGCTCTTTTTGCTTTGGAAGGAGGACAGCTCTCACCTCCAATGCATCTGTGATGTCAGGAGGCCACATTCTATTGGATAGACATTTGCCACTTTTAGAGGTGCACTGAATCTGTCTGCCAGGATGTAGGCAATGTCTGTGGGTTCAGTGTATTTTTTTGTCATTTTGCACCAAGTCCGGGCATATCTGGGAGTTGCCACCCAGGTTCCTGACATAACTGAAGAAGGCCTTGTGATTATCTTTAGTGTCTTGTGCAATTTTTCTTTCAAAGCTTGACCTTAGACTGACTTTTTATGAGGGATCGTAGTTTCTTGCTAGTACCGGGATCAGAGATGCTTCCCTTTTTGGGATTTTGCACTTTCATGTAGTAGCTTCACTCCTTCTGTTGTATAGCTTGTTTATGGCTGGGGTCCACTAGACAGGGTCTCCTGCCT